>NC_041399.2:110997845-111132845 GCF_900747795.2 Erpetoichthys calabaricus | reverse complement strand
CTTTTTCACCCTTTTTAGCCATTTGTGTGCTGTAATTCACAACCCTATATTTTCCATTGGCCCAAACAGGAGACACTTGGAAAATGACCTGAGACCCATTTTTAATCCCATTCAAATGTTCTTTGAACTCAAGACCAGCAATGTAGACACTACTTACTCGTGTGATCAAAAGATAAACTCGTGCCAAGTGTCATTTTATATCTTAACCAGTTCTCCAAATGAAAACATGTTAAGGATGTAAGGCAGTGATGTATTTGGGTTTTGTAACATTTCTGGCACTGTTTTACTTATTTAAAAGAAATCCTTCTGAGATCTCAGGCCCCACAGCGATAAATATAAATAGAACAGCAGATGGCATGCCATGGAGCCAGAAGCTACCTAGAAGTTCCAGGAAGAGCAAGTGACCAAGGAGGTGGTAGTGGTGGGTTTGCAGAACTATCTGGCTGACTCTTTTGCTTTATTTTTTTTTAGGTGAAGCTCGTGTTTCAGTCATGCTAAAGCACTAAAGACAAAAGAAAATTCCCCGTTTTTGATTTTCAATCTCTTGCATAAATGGGCACTGACAAGTAATCTTAAAATAGTAACAACAAAATATGCAAAAATGGGAATCAACACATAATTAAAAAGAAACACAAGCTCCAGCAAGTTAAGATAGCTGTTAGGTGGGATTGGAAAACAGTGTGTATACACATACATAACCTATAAATCTGCTGGTCTCTCAGCCGTCAAAAAAACCTGTGTAGTACCTTTCATTATGAGCACCACTGCAAGTCATTCTTACACAGCAATTAACACTGCATTACAAGATGAATCAAAAAGAAATGTTAGAGAATGTGCAAGTAGGCAAATTCTTTTATTTAGAAGCTAAAACAATTTGAGAAAAAGTGCAAATGTCAGGAACTCTTACAGAAATACCTGTAACAAAGCAAAAAATACTGTATGTGCACAGTCAGCATTTCTCTCTTTTTTAGAATGGCCAGCTGCATCCAAACCAAAGTGCATACAGGTTTTCTAAAAGAAAGGTAACCAGTGCTTCCAAACAAGACCACTCAAGACAGAAGTCAGCAGCCCCCATTTCACTGACCCAGGGCGGTAGGTTTAAGGTAAACAATAGTATGCAACACCCCAGCTCATCCCCCACAGAGTACAACTCCATTAAATTAACCCTCTGGCCACCCACACTATTTCCCACACACAAGCATTTTTGTTAATGAAACCTGAGAGCCCAAATGCTTCACAAATGAGGGGGAGGGAGTTACTCCGTTGATCATAAAAGCAAGTATGCGAAGGCTGTGTGGGTGTGCGGGTTTATAACTGCTGTGTGCAAACTATATTCTGGCCGTTATTAATGTCAATAGCTTCTTTGGTATTTTTGTTGGCAATGTCTGGCACACGTACTGGCAGCAAGAAATGCAAGAAAATCGGCAGGACCAGAAGCGGTGGCACACCTTTTAGAAGAACTAATTCTGTTTCATGCTAAAAAGTGTTAGGCATACAAAACATCTAGTTTGTGCTTGAAACCCTGGCATTCGGCTCCATGCCATGTGATCTGTTCCATTTTCTGGGGTGGTGGACAGTGAAAAGTATTTGGATCTGGACCTCCAGGCCACTATTGAAACATCCTTGTAGGTGGTGGATATAACCCTTTAATGGTTCATCCACCGAGGACAGCAATGCCACTCTGCTTTAGTTTGCATTGAGGATAGTGGGTTATTGTTTCTACTGAGGTGTGCACTGAAGTTGTACAGTTTAGAGTATAGTTGCCGTTAAGAATCAAACAAAATTCTGACCTAAAATTAATTTCAGAATTATTGAGGAAAGTGCAAAGTCCATGGAAACATTATAAAAAAGGGAAATGTTTTTTTAAAATACTCTTAGAAAAAAGTTACGTTGTCAGGCTTTCATTTAATGTAATTTTTGCTCACATTGTAACAAGGGACTGTGATGGACTGGCACCCTGTCCAGGGTTTGTTCCTGCCTCATGCCTTATGCTAGCTGGGAAAGGTTCCAGCAGACCCCTACAACCCTGTTTAGGACTAAGCGGGTTAGAAAATGACTGACTGACTGTAACAATGGATTTGGTATGCTTTTCAATATTATTACTAAAATGGGTGGCCATAAACTCAGCAGGTATAAAATGGTGCTGACCTTCAGCCAGGGAAATGCACCCAACAGGACTTGTACCCGACTTTCTCTTCTTAATCTACTTAAATCCCTCTTTAATGGCCACTTTTACAATGGTCTCCAATTCGATCAAGATTTTCTCCAACTTTCATTGTATAGAATTCAAGGCTAACAAGTTTTACCTTCAACATTAATGAACATTTCTTTTAATAAAAGGGACTTAGGACAAGGTAAGCAACAAAATCACTACCAAAAGAACTTGGGATACTCACTTTGAGTTAGGGAAACCCAGAGAAGATACAGACTAAACATGAAAACACTAAAAAAACAGCAAAGCTTACACACCAGGCCTAAAGTCAGTAAAGGAAAATAATGCTGGACATTCTATCTCTCAATGCAATCCCAAGCCAGACACACCTGTACCATCTGCTTTTATGCAACAGATGTAACACTTGATTATTTACTGTGTATGTACTGTACACAAGGCTGATATAAACCAACATGAATGGGGACTCCCCCACTTCACTGCCAAACAGACCTGGTTTTGATTGGTGAAAGAGATAAGATGAGGAAATGGGAATGTCCCATCAAAGGTCTTGGAACTGGCTGGCTGCAGAAGAGATGTAGCTGTGAAGCACATATCATGTCTTTATTAGTCAAAAAGGAACTTCACTAAATTAATGAATGTTTATTAGACCAAAAATATTGATGGTATGCATTTTTAAAAATTACTTTAAATATTCACTGGAAAAAGAAAAACATATATACCACCTGTATGTATATCATATGTATAGCCAAATAATTTGAAATGTATACAGCTGTTGTGTGTACATTTCATCTATATACACCTGGAGGAATACCTGGGCCACAAACCCTCCAGACACAACTTCCCACAACATTGCCAAATTGAAATTACAGTTTATTTTACACAGACTTTTTCTTCCCTTTCCAATCAGGACTATAAAACGCAATACCATTTCTTTCCCATTCTTTTTTTGTTTCTTTTCTTCTTCCTCTTGTGTCATTCCTTTGCATTTCATTCCTCCTCAGGTTTTGTCCTCTGACTCCAACCGACCTTTATAAAAGTCCCGGAAAGACTTCTCGAACTGCAAACACCCACTGAGGACCACACTCTGGATAGGGAGTGCCCCCTGTCAGCACCCATGGCATCCAGCAAAGTTATGCATTGGGACTACAATACCCAGATTGCCCTACTGGTATGCACAAGGGTGCTCCAGCTACAGGATGTTGCCACCTGACAGCTTGGAGGAGCATGTAGTTCTGATAGACATTCTCCCCAGGCCATCCATTTTATTAAAGTCTCAAGTAAACATTAAACCCACTGACCTGGTTGGGAAGTTAGTTGCACTCGGCCACATATTACAATATATAAAATTGAATTTCTGTCTGTCTGTTAAGGCTTCACACAAAAACCATTGCACATATTTCTATAAAACCTTTATGTTATGTCTGGTATAGTCAAACTTAGAACATAAGCCAGTATAATTTTAGATTTTCTACGTATAAATATCTAAAAAAATAAAACCAGAACACCTCACTAAAAGTTGCCATTATCAGCTTAAAAAATACTAAATAATTAGTGTTATGAATCCACTACATGACCGTAACAGGTCAATACTGTGTTTCATTGAAATTATTCTGAATGAATGGGACTTTATTTAGAAAGTATCTAGCTTCTGCTATATCTTAACATTATTACTACACACTCATGCATATGTATATTGTATGTATTACGTATATATACGTACAATATACATACATATAAATACATATAGTACAGTTTCTTTCAAAAGTATTGGAACAGCAAGGCCAGTTAATTTGTTTCTTCTGTTTACTGAAGACATTTGTGTGTGAGATCAGAACATGGATATGAGAAGAGAGATCAGAGTTTCAGCTTTTACTCCATAGTATTTACATGTAGACATGTTAAACAACAAAACATAACAGAATTTGTATCAAACCACCCAGCTTTTCAAGTGAGCAAAAGTATTGGAACATGATAAGTGACACGTGTTTCTTGATACCCAGGTGTGTCATATAACATTGATTAATAAGTAGCCCTGGATATCTACTCTCCATTTAAGATTTGGCTTTCACCTGTGAAGACTGCATTTGTAGTTAAGAAGGGTAGACCAACATGAAGACAAGACAGCTGTGTACAGGAAAAAAAGCATGCCATTCTGAAGCTGAGAAAAGGGGAAAATCCATCAGAGGTATTTCAAAAACATTGGGCATAGCCAGTACCACAATTTGTATCATGAAAAAGAAGTAAACCACCAGTGTACTGAGCAACAGGCATCAAACCGGTCATCCAAGGAAAACAACAACAACTGATGACAGACAAACGGTGAGAGCAGTAAAGAAAAACCCCAAACAACAATCTGTAACATAATTAACAAACCCCAAAGAGCAGGGGTGGAAATATCACAGTCCACAGTGTGAAGCAGGACAACAATATAGAGGCAATAGATTCAAATCATTCATCAGCAGAAAAAATTGTAAAGTGAGACTGGAATTTACAAAAAAATATAGAGATGAGCCACAACAGTTCTGGAATAAAGTTTAATTGACTAATGAGACAAAGATTAAATGAAGTGATGGAAAGGCCAAAGTATGGAGAAAGAAGGGATCTGCTCATGATCCTAAACATACAAGCTCATCTGTGAAACATGGTGGAGATTGTGTCATGGTTTGGGCTTGCATGGCTGCTTCTTAAACAGGCTCAATCATTTTTATTGATGATGTAACTCGTGATGGCAGTAGCAGAATGAACTCAGAAGTCTACACAAACTTATTATATGCCAATCTACGGAGAAATGCATCCAAACTAATCGGGTAGAACTTTATTATGCAACAAGATAGTTATCCAAAACACATTTCCAACTGAACAAAAGACTTCATTGGGAGGAAAAAAATGGAAGGTTTTGGACTGGCCAAGTCAATCACCAGATCTTAACCCAATTGAACATGCACTTCACTTCCTGACGAGAAGACTGAATTAAGAAATCCCGCAAAACAGACAACAACTAAAAGATGTTGTGGTAAAAGCCTGGAAAGGCATAACCAATGAAGAAAAAATAAGTCTGGTGGAGTCTATGCGTAGTAGACCTGATGCAATTATTGGGAGAAAGGGATATGCAACCAAATATTAAGCATTGTTGACTTTAATTTAGTTGAAAACATTCTGTTCCAATATGTTTATTCACTTGAAACACTCGGTGGTTATATACAAAATGTGCTATGTTTTATGCTGTTTAACATATCTAGATGTAAATACCAGGGAATAAAAGCTGAAACTCTGATCTCTCTTCTCATATTCATCTTTTGATTTCACACACAAATGTCTTCAGTGAACAGCAAAAACAAAGTGAACATGGGTAGAACTTTTAAATTTCACAGAAAAAACAGAAAGGTCCAAAATTAACACTAACCACAACATCTCCCAAACTACATAAATGTACTTATTACTATTATTTTTTACGTAAAACATTCAATAAAAACTGAAACTCTATACTTGCATGCTGACTGTGCAAATCACAACACAGAAACCAGACATTCTGCCTACAGGATCAAAAAAATATTTTTCTTTAGTTCAATTATGGATACATTTATAAATAATATATTATACATGGGATATATTTCATTTTACTATGATAGACTGGTACTCAACCAGAGTTGGTTCCTATCTTGCACCCAGTGCCAAAGGGAGAAACAGTTTAATATATATTTTGTATTTTGAAAACTGTATTTCATTTCCACATCAATGGATTTCTCCCATCAAGTGGGGTAAATATAGTTTAACTGGCACATGATCATGTCTCCTGAGCACTAAGAGGCACAAAGTCAGGCTACTGCTCCCACCAGAAGTGAACTTAATGCAGCTTTTAAAGCTTCAGGTACTGATAACTGTCTTCAAAGCAGCACAATCATCTATTATGTGGAATTCCTGGAATGAACTCATCTATACTCACTATTTTTCTTTATCTTGTCCTGCTCAAAAATAAATGATTTAAGAAACTACTACTACATCCTTTTCATGTTTCACAGAAAATAATTACAGCTAAAAATGTGTAAAATTAACATATTTTCCAATAAATGGAAATAAATTTACCAACTACCCATTTATTAACTGAACCCAGTCAGTCAAAATCAGGGTTCTACGGTCCAGAGCGTGGGCTGGTAGCAAAGACTCAACCCTGAAAGTGACACTAAAAAATTTAGTCAATCCACATATAATATAAAGGAAAAACTTGAGATGAATGCCTTTTAGAAAATACGGTATTACTAGTAACACATGTGTTTTTTTGGAATTTGCATTTTACTTTACATGCATCTCAAAGAGTACAAACATAGATATTGTCAAACACACAAGGGCTCAGACAGACAATGCAGGGTTTTTTTTCCATCTGGGATTTGGGATGGATCACTTCCTGGACAGAAGAATAGGAAACCATCTGGGTGTTGGGAAAAAACCACTACCCAAATGAGAGGCCAAGGAGACGCTGCAGGGTTGGTATGGACTACTGCCTGGACAGGAGGCCAAGCAGGCTGCCAGTAGCTGGGACAGACATGCTCAGGAACTAAAAGATAAATGTAAAGGCTGCTGAATTAACATAAGAGGCCAGATGCAGCAGATGTATCAGGAGGCGGTGGCTGCCCTCTGGCCCCAATCAGAGGTGTTTGGCCCTTAAAGGAGATAGAGTCCAAGGATGGCCCAGATCCATTTGATAGTTAATTTCACATGACACTGCAACTGCTTCTGGGGGTCTCTTTTAAAAAAAATCTCTGTTTGCCCAGTCAGGTGATCTTGATGTTGCATGGATCAGGATAGATTGGGGGATGAGGAGATTAATGACAAAGACAAAGGTAGAGTTAACTGATGAGATAGGATCAGGAGGATCTTAGGGTACAAGTCTGAGTTAAGCTAGAGGGGGCTAGCCTTCAGTTATTTTAATATGTTTTTCCCTTTCTGTTTACCCACTGGGTAGTGTGATCCTGCCTGATGTCTATAAATCATTTTTTTGTTTAAACTTTACCTGGTATCCAGGCATTTTGTTGAGTTTGGCGTGGCTCAAGAGCACACCTTACAGTTTACAATATGTACCTTTTCCTTCCTTAAGACCTTTTAGCCCTCTATGCATGCCATGCAAACTTCATTAAGATCATTATCCAGTTCCAATAATCCTGTGTATGGGAACCCCTCTGCATTAATGTTTGCAAAGGCT
Organism: Erpetoichthys calabaricus; assembly: GCF_900747795.2. Classification (NCBI taxonomy): domain Eukaryota; kingdom Metazoa; phylum Chordata; class Cladistia; order Polypteriformes; family Polypteridae; genus Erpetoichthys; species Erpetoichthys calabaricus. The sequence continues at coordinate 111,125,475 of NC_041399.2, read as the reverse complement.
ACATCATTCTCATCCTAAAGCCTATCCCAGACAGCAGGAGACACTCACAAATCACAAAACACAATATGCTGTGGAGTACAAATGGTAGTTAGTACCCATGTCACCATCCTGCAAACATAAAACAGTCTTCAGCAAATAACAGGCCCAAGATAACAACCAAAGTTGAGTACCCATTGTTCTGAGTAGCTGAGTTGTGTACAGTTCAAAAATACAAACATTTTAAAACATTTGCAGAGATTTTAAAGTGAAATGTATCGTGTACAAGACATTGTTTGACATCTGTGTATCCTTTGTAGGAAAGAAGCTCCTCTAAAGAAAACAAATATGAAAAAACGAGTAAATATAGTATATATTGTAAAATATGTGGCAGTCCTGACAGGGAGATCTTTCCTCATTTTTAACTAGTACCTTTTATTAAAGATAGCTGTGTGAGTTATGGTTAAAAATTATATGTATGTATGACACCACCAAAAACATAGTGACTTAAAAAAGTGGGAAAAACATCAGGGACTCAGAAACAGCGTTGAAGAAATACATTTTCACTAAATCTATATTTGACACTGCTGATTTTAAAATTGTTTGATAAAACTTTGTTTTTATAAACATTCTTGGACTACATTCTTCACCCTACTCAACCTCCAAGTCTCATCCTCTGCTGTTACCAACCATACAAATGTCTGCCCACTCAGTCCTTACAGCCCAATTGAAAAACAGAGCAAATCCCTGGAATTAAAATATTAAGTTGGGAAACATGAGGAATGATGAATTCCAGAAGATGTAGGTTAGGGGAAAAGACAAAAAATAGTGTGTATCTTGTGCAAAAGCCAAAAAAACAACACACTCATGCTTCCAAATGTAAAATCTCCAATCAGGTTTCTCTGATTTCATTAGTTTACCTCTTGATACTACCACACCACTGCTTTGCTATCTTGATCCGTAGTTGTACAAATTCAACATGTTGTTTTTGCATAATTACTGTTATATAAATTTCAGTCATATTCACTATGCATGTTACTACTTAGGGACTGTTTAAAGACTGGTGCAGTAAATATTATGAAAAGACCTACTGCACTATTTGCAGCCATGTCTGATTCCCAGTTGGAAGGCCTTATATGGTTGGTTTAAATTTCCTTCCAGTGTTTCTGTGAATTTCCTCTGTGTTACATCAACTGGTAACTCTGACTTGCTGACTTTCTTCTATAGACGTCCATGTTCTCGGGCATTATGCATCCTATGGGTGGATTCTGTCCTTTATTTACTGCTGCTAGGACATACTTTTAGTTGGGTTCAGAAAAGGAAAAGTGACATGTTAGTTAGAAGTAATTATACCGAGGACTACAGTTTTACTCCAAACTAAACTCAGTAGCCAGCTGTATTATGTGTGTCACAAAATTTCCATTATCTCTTAATTTTCACACCTCCAAAATTAAATTAATTTCCAAAGTTCAAAAGGCAGGAGCTTAAATCAGATTAAAAAAATCAAAAGCAAGAGGTGAAGAAATTATAACCACTTTACGATGTCACCAATTATAAGTGAGGCAGTGAAAAAACAGTTGGCCACTCAGATTTGAGATTTTTAATTGGCTAACATCAAGGTTAACTAAGAAGCCACCTAATAAAATCTGTAGTTAAAAAAAATTAAAACAGGAATTCAATAAATTGGACAAATGCAGAAGTTACTTTATTTGTATCTGAAGCAAATCGAAATGATAATCCATGCATCCACTGTTCTACAAATGTGCTCATGATTTTGTGAGTTTCCTCTGAACAGCCCAGTTCCCCTTAAGAGTCCAATGAACAAACTTAATCCATTTCACGGTGTTTTTCCATCCTAGGTCCTTTGGTGACTCTATTTCCCCCTTTTATACTTTTAACTGTGTAAATCTTAATAAAATGTCTGAAATCCCATACACTTACCACTCTGTGATCAGGTACTTTAGCTCTTCCTCCCCACTTCCCTTCTACATCTGTAACCTCAGGCAATTAGACAGAGTAAAGAAACAGGCAGGAGTTAATTAAATGTGTAATTTATCTATTATTAATAAAAATGCCCAAAAATATTAAGGAAGCAGAATACTATGTGAACATTGACCAACCATATCCTTACAACATAAGTAGCAGTGCATGTTGTGCCCATAAGCAGCTCTCAGATTATCTTCAGCCTAGTTTGCTTTGTTACCACATGGCCATTGACTGGAGTAATGAAACAGGCCACATGCCTGTCTCAGTATGGCTACAGAGTTACAGTCTTCATCTTGGTCTTCTCTTAATGGCCAGATGGTGAAAGAGAGAGGTAAAAGACAAGGTGAACAACCACAAAACACACACCAATGGGGTGTTGTAGTACAGAATGTCAAGACCATTCATAAACAGCCATACTTTAGACTAATACAATTTATTTATCTATCCCTTCCTGGGCCAGTTACCAATGAAAGCGCTCAGGTACAACTCCACACCTCTCAGTGCTTTGTTTATTGCCTTCGGGAGGTAAATGGCTTATAGGCATTAAGTCCAAACTCACTCACCCTTGCCAAGCTGTTCTGATACATGCTCAGTGCCTCCCACCATACATTTCACATCCTGAGCCAGTCCTAAAGACTAGAGGATTTAGTTAGGTAAACATCAAAGCACTGCTGTTCTCATCAATGAAGTAAAGCATGCCTCCTGAAGCATTAAAAGTACATTTGCTTTGACTAACTTACAAATAAAGACGTACAAAATATTTATCAACTTGTATGCTAGAAATCAGTCTACCACACAGGGTCACAGAGAGAAACAGGCTATATCAGAAAGCAGAAAGCAGAAATTAGGAACCAGCCCCGAAAAAGGCGGTCATGATGGGAACGCATAAACATACAGTAAATAGTTAGGGTGGTGTAGTGTTCAAAGCTTTGGACTTCAAACCCTGAGGTTGAGGGTTCAAATCCCGCTGCTAACACTGTGTGACCATGAGCAAGTCATTTCACCTGCCAAGGCTCCAAATGGGAAAAGAAATGTAACCAATTGTATCTCAAATACTGTAAGTTGCACTGGAGAAAAAAACTCAGTAAAAGTACATTTTAGGCTGCAAATAAGCACCACCATATATGCAAGTAGAAATTAAAGAAAAATATTTAGAAAAATAAAAACTACAAAACTAAGTTAGACTTTCACTAACCAAAAAATGTGTAATAAAATCTTTTTATTATAGCAGGCACCATTATAAGAACATTTTGCCCTTTTCCATCCAGTAGCTGTTTTATACATTCAGAGTGGCCCAGCCTATTTTGTGCTCTTCAGCTTCAACAAAGCTGTTAGAAAATGACCCATATAATAGTAAGAACAACAACCACACTTTTCATTTTTAGTTAATGCAGCCTCAGTTCAGAATCAGGCTGCTGACAGGCACTTATTTATTTTTCTGCTGATTACAGTTCTGCACTGCTCTTTGAAATCTTACAAAGTTGCCAGGTCACTTTGCAGGTACAGCAAGCAAAGACCATGGGAGACGCTGGCTGCTTAGTTTATCAATCAGGATTAACTGGCACATGTATGACAACAAAGACAGCTCTCTGAGGCATGGCCCTGTCCAGAGCACAGCGTGTGGGGAGGCCGCCTCTCTGCTTCCCACGCGGTTTTCCAGGTGTGTATCTGAGCTAGTTTCTTTATTCACCGCAGTAATTGGCTCAGACCACAGACACATGCGAGGACCTCTGCAGATGTAGCCCATGTGTGAGATCTAAGATATACTCATCTCTCTTTCTCTCCCCATACCCTGTAGTAATATCTGAGCTACCACCTACTCCTTAAAATAAACAGCCTGCTTTTCCATGGGCTATGTCTGCAAAGGCACAAAAAGATAAAAATAGGCACACAGTTTGCGAATGTGTCATAATGCAAACCACAAACTGTACCTTTTTAACTAAACTTAGCATATAACTCATAGAAAGAGTGTGCATTAAAAAGCAATGCTAACAATAGAATAAATTACGCAGCATCTATTTATTTTACTTTTAGGATAATGTTGCTCATCCTTTCTGCCTTTTAAATTTCAGGGTCATCAGCAGTGTCAGATTCATGGTAGTAACCAAGCCAGGATGTGATACCAGTTCATTACCGGATACACTTGGCTATATCTAGACAATTTAGAGGAGTCAACCAACCAACCAAAATTTTACCCCATCCAAAAATGAGATTATTTTTTAATATGTTACTTACTTCATTTAGTCTGTACTGGTGGCAGAGAAAAATTTTTAATCTCATATTTTCTTGCAGGAACTGAACATTGAAGATTCCAATTCAGCAGGACCTGCATTGGCTGATTCTGGAAAAATGGCAAATGATGTGAAAAACATCCATAGGGAAAAAAGAAAAATCCTATGTAACCTGTGCTTCATAATCCACCTGTGTGTTATTAATTCGTATGGTTAAAATGTGCACATTTTTTTGCTAAGATATTATCAACAGTTACTTCCTAAAAACACAGCATTAAAGATCAACAGGAACGACGTCATTCACATATCACAAGTTTCAAAGACCAATGCATTTTTAACATCCCACCAGGGTTCAAATTCATGTTATAAGGTCGTCTTTGTTCATTTTTGATTCTTTTGTATGTATTAATTTTACTTATGTTTATTATCTATTGATTGAGTTTATGTTCTATGTATGTTTTGTGTGGACCACAAGATGCGGGACCACCTGGCATTCATCCATCACCTGAACTGCCCTCCACCTATAAATCCAGTCCCACAGTTCTTGGCAGTTTGTTTTGAATGATTAGATTTTTCACCTTATTGTTCAGTTTTTTAACATTCTTTGAATTTCTATATTTGGACTTTGCTTGGATTGTCTTTTGTGTTAATGGCAACTGCATTTTGCCTTTTGTGGTCCTGCGAAGTGTCACTCTTGTGAAATTTGTGAATTTTTTTTTGGTGATGAATAAATCTTTTATTTATAAAGACTCTGTGTTTGCCTTCATTACTAGCAGTGATTTCACTGTGATATACCCTTCAAGTGAGCAATTTTGGAAGTGTTTTTTGGGACTAGTATGCTTTGAGCCTCCTATTTCATAACATCAATGAGGGGGAAGAGGCAGATTTTTCTTTTTTTCCATGGACATTTTTAAGATCATTTGCAGTTGTCCAGAATTAGTCACCGTACAGTCCCACTGAATTGGAATCAGGTAATAGAATAATTTAAAAAAATAAAAAATAAAGATTGAAGATACACATCTAACATGCCCACTTCCTTTATGAACTCGGTCCTGTTATGACAGATAGTGTTCTGCATGGAGCCCTGACATTAATGCCAGTACATCAAGTGCGTGCGTGCTTAAGCTTTTATTGGTGGGTTCTACTATATTAAAATATTAGTTTTTCTGGTTTGGCAGTCTGTGACTCAGCTCAAAGCAAGTGTAAATATGCTTCTTGAGAGAAAACCTGAAAAATGATTGTCTGCCATGACATATACAAGTGGAAACAACATTAGTGTCTTAACTGTTCATTTTCAGATACTGCTTCCCAATACCAATACCAAACCCAGTACTTTACAATCTTGATCTCTCAGTTGCCCATTTATTATCAATGTACTGTTTACATAGATTCCTTTAGGGTGAACCAGTTTTTTTAAAAGGTTTAATAGCAATAAACTCAATCTTGCTTTGAAAAACAAAAAACATCCTATCTTAACAGCAGTTTACTCATCTTTTAAATTGTACTTTTCTAGCTGTTTTCTTTTAAATAGCTGATTCTTGCAGATGGCCAAATAAAGTCATTCTCCACTGAAGATAATTTTATTTTTATTTTTTAATATGCAGTCTCCTTAATGACATTTTTAACATTTCCCATAATAATCTATACTCTGCATGGACAAAGGTCAGCATACATGCAGCCATGGATGAACTATGATACACTTGTTCAATTATCTGTCTTTTCTTAGAGCAGCACCAAGACCCACCTCTCCAACCATCTCTCTCGTTTGGCAAGTCTGAAATGAGAAAGATTACTACTGTACTACTATGCAGCAATGCCATTAGGTGGGGAGCAGCAAAATGTAAAATTGCAAAAGTGAACCCAACACAAAATGCTGAAACTGTGACTGGGCAACTGAGACAAAAGAATACTATTTAATTATTTATATATGATGACACTATATATATGCTATTGTTGTGGTTTCCAGTGTACTGCTCCTTTAAGGGGCAAACTCATTCACTTGTGCAGAAACTCAGGCCATCTCTTAGGATGTAGTGCAGTGTGACAGTTGTTAAGTTGAAGCCAATGTGTTTAAAATAAAATTAAAAAAAAACAAACTATAATACCAACATTATTCTTCTGCTTTATCCAGCTTTGACCTCAAACCTAGAACAACTCTAGAGGCATTACTTCCAGAGGAGCATTGTGACTTGATAGTTAGTCCTCAACTGTCCAAGAAACTTTGTTGAAATGGCAGTCTGGTCCATGTGAGTTTGTCTCCAACGTCCCTAAAAAATGAATGTTAGATTAGCTACACACTGTAAATAGGACCAGGGCAAGCACACGGGTATGATTGTGTCCTACTATGGAATGACAATCTATTCAAGCTTGGCTTATACATTGTTCCTCATGACACTACTTTGACATTAAGTATGTTAAGAATACAGATGGATGGATGGATGGATGGCATTAATACCCTCTCCAACACATACATTTGCCCCATCCATTGCTTCTTTGTCTCCCAGATAAACATACTACAGTGAAGTCCCCTATGAATGTCGTTCAAAATTCTTGATTCCAGGGGACTTTCACACTTATTCCCATCAGGCAATTTAAATTAACCGGGAATTTTACAGTGTATGCCACTGGGAGGTGTGCAGTCACTGGAAAATAACGTGAACTCCACACAGACAGAGATCAGGCCAACATTCTAGCCCTGGTTTCTGGAGTTGTGAGGCAGCAGTGTTATCCAAAATGCCACTGAGCCGCCGATTAGAAAGATAAGTAAGAAGCCACCCTGTTGATGAAGGCTGCATGGAGATGCAGGAGTTTGAATCATCATTCTTGAATTGAGGAGATGGCGGTGAAGTATCAATGACTTAGGACACACCCAAAAGCAGACACTGACACCCGTTTTTTTTTTTTTTGAATTACAGGAAGGATTGAAACAAATAAAAACATTTATTTACAAAAGTGTACACTTGAACTGTGCATACGAAGGTCAAGTGATAAGAGGTCTTAAAAAACAAATGATTCCCGACTCTTATAGACAAATGCATCTGACTCCTCTGACTCAGAATGCAGACCCCTGGCACTGTGCCAAGTTTTAGAGCTCAGAAATGTGTACTCTGTCAGCTGACTACCATTAACTTCCTGTCATCTGTAACATTTGACTCAACACCCAGGAGTACTAGATAATTTACATAATCCAATATCAGCCAATCACCATCAATCACCAAAACCAAGGTGATAGTAAGCAAATAAGTAGCTGCAGGTACAAATATTAAAAGAGATGGTCCCTCCTGAACTGCTGCACAGGGACACAGGTTCAAAGAGAGCTATAAATGAGCGTATTTGAAAAAACAGACTGCTACTACATAAGCAAACACAGATGCTTTTGGAAATGAGAGCAGTGGCCTCCTGTGCAATATGCAAATCCAGTGCTGGCTTCAAGAGTCGACAACTGACACATAGCGAGGACAGCAATACCAGGTCACTCCAAGTGGCTTTATTACTCATAGCTGACATTTCTACTTTGTACGAGCACTACAGTTTTGACCTTTGTTAACAAAATTAATAGTCTTAAAAATGAACAAGTCTTTTAAACCTCCAGGAGTTCTCGAACAGCAGGACGGGATCTGTTTTCAATAATGCCAAATTGTTCATTTTGATGGTCACATGAATCAGACCTGTAGGCATTTCAGCCATTTTGTACTCCACTTAAAAGAAATATGTCCTCAATAGATATGCAGACTTCCTTCAGAATTAAGCTCATTCTGAACCTAAAATGTTCAAAAAGGGAAAAAAAAACAAAAAACAAAATCCAATCCGTTTTCATTGCTTAAAGCACTTTTCATAGTGACAGACACTAAATGCTTTACTGTTTAAATAACAAGAGTGACATTGCAATAAACCTTTCATTTACTAAGCACTTTCACAATAAGAACTGTCACAACTAATAAATTCAGCAAGCTTACATTTATAAAGTAACCACATGCAGAAAGCTATTGTGTTATACAGCACCATGAGCTTCACAATGGCACACTAGTTACAGCTACTGCCTCACTGCCAGCCTGGTCAATGTCTGTCTTGAGTAAGACAGCTCTGCCCATATAAATATTGCTTTCTGTGAATATTGCTTAGTGGTGTCCATGTCGAGATTAAATTTACCTGTGCATCTAATTCTGCTGGAATGGGCACTAGTGCCCCTAACCCCTAATATGTAAAAAGAGGGCTCAAAATAATATGCACATTAATGAGCACGGTTCTTTTTAAAATTGTTCTTATCCTCTTATAGAATTTAGATTTAGAAAGAGAAGTCATAGATTAAATTTAATGCAAATAAATTTAACAACACGTAAAAATGTTAGAATTAAATACATGAATGGGGAAGGAGGATAAAACTTAACTTAAAAGCATACCTTTTGAGAAGGACTTCGGAATTGTAGTCCACTTAGCACCGTCCATCTCTGGACATCATAGAGAACAGATTAAGATGGCCAATGGAATATTAGGCTATTTAACACAATGTGCAGTATTCAAATAAAAGAACATTGCTATTAAACTATGTAACATACTGTGTGCAGCTTTGGTCTTCAGATTATTTAAAAAAAAAAAAAAAAAGAGAGAGAGAGAGTGTCCTTGGAAGAGCAACTACGTTAATTCCTGGATTACGGGGTATGAGCTGTGAGGAAAGATTGAACAAATTTGTTTTCAGTTTAAGCAAATGTAGATTAAGAGGAGACATGAAGTGTTAAAAATTATGAAAGGGATTAGTACAGTGGATTCCAGCTGTTACTTTAAAATGAGTTTATTAATAAGAATATGGGGACACATATGGAAGATGGATTAAGGGTAAATTTCACACAAATACTGGGAAATATTTCTTAGCACAGCGAACCACAGGCATGTGGAATAAATTAACAAGAGGTATGATAGATAGTAGTACTTTCAGGACCTTTATAATAAGGGAATGACGAGCTATGTTGGGCTGAATGGTCTGTTATCCTCCAAACTGTTATGTTTTTAAGTCACCCTGCTTTACTTTACTTTTTGCCTTTTACAATGAGCACCATCACAAAAATGCTTAACAGAGCAGCTGTATCACTCAGTGTTAGCTGTTTTTGTATTCCTTTCAAGGTGACCACAATCACAAAGCTGTCTGTGACTCGCTTTGAAATAAGGCATTATTTTATATTTAATATTTTATAATGTACAGTGCAAAAATCAATACAAAACCAATTACAGTCAGCCCACCTTATCCACGGGTCTGGCATCTGTGGTTCAAAACTATTAAAAAATAATTCTCATAAAAGCACATTTGAAATATCCGTATGCAGCGCTGCCCACTAAATATGCACAAGAAACAACATGCACAGGCTGATGTGGCTGAGGCACAGCATACCCAAACCCAGCCAATCCTCAGTCCGACTGAATCAGTCCTTCTGTTGTCTTTGTGAGTGCAATCGCCTTTATGCTTTTATTAAGTCCTACAAATACTTTTTAACTTTAAATACACAAAATAATTACCACAGGGAGGTGCTTTACATGGTAATTATTTTATCCATCAGTAGAGTTCTTCATAATGTATAATATAACTAACAGCTTTATAACACTATCAAACAATAACAATTGAGACCAGAACCAATTGAATACCTACCCCTCAAATTACTGAAACACCTTTATCAAATTTTAAGATTACTGGAATCAAAGCTTAAACCTTCAGTATCAAGGAACACCCACACGTCATACCTATTGACCATGTAAATTCATTGTATGTGGATATAATGGTTACTAATTAAAATGGATAACACTATTCCATTAGCCATTCATGGGAAATCCCTTTGCAATCTGGCATGTATACCTGAGAGGTTTTAAATGAGGTAAACTAGTTAAATATAAGTCTTCAAAGTGGGACTGATACAACTGACAAAAGAACCTTCATTTGTTCTACATTTTTCATTTATCTTGATTTACACTTCAAATTGTTTTTTGTTTTTTTTCTTCTCAACTACTTAACATCTGAATGGAATAGGCAGCAATACCAGTGATGCCGATCAAAATGACAAGAGTCCACACCGAGTGATAATGCCTGGCAAAGTCTGCTCACTTGTCTAAACATATGGGGATTATCTTGGCAGCAGGACTCTGACAAGACTTTCTGAAAATACTGCTTGCAATGGAATTATCAGGTGATGACACCAGATTCACATGGACAGGCCACATGGCAGCCTGGTTTATACAAGAATTGTGTCTGTTTGGATCAACAGAATATTTCGACTCTTTAAAGAATACTTACTTTTAATGATTTTCTTTTTCATTTGGAGAAAACAAGTACACAAGTTCATTCTTGTTTCAAACAAGAACCAGTGATCATTAATGAGTCATGTGAAATACTGCTATTTTTCCAGTACAATTAGTAAATGTGTTCCATACTTTTTTCTCCTCTTTTTAGTCCCTCTAATTTTTCTCTATTACAAAACAGAGGATTCAAATTGCAGAAGTACAATCATCTGACACCCCTTGTGAGATGTAGTCTTTGTAGAAATGGAAGTCAACACAAAGGTGCTATGTTGTTGGAAGGAATTGTAGGTCATGTGCTTGATTTTTTTTTTTTGGAGCACACCACTAGTATCCACACATGAGCACTAAGTTAATGCCTATTTCAAAAACTGTTCAAGCCACTTAAGTGTTGAAGACAGCTGGAATAATTATTTAAAGCATCCTCTCAAGCAACCTCAGTCAAGCAGTTGTTTATAGTGTGTTTAGTCTGGTGGTTTACAACAGTGGTCCCCAACCTTTTTGACAGCAAGGACCACTTTATTAGATGCAAATTTTTCCATGGACCAGTCTATTATTATTAAAGTTATTAAGCAGTTCGCATACGTTTGCAATCTGAGATTTTTCTTCTTTTTTTGCATATAACAAAGACATATGCTTTACATTTGCCAATCCAACAGATTGCACATCACAAACATTAACACTGCAATCTTTTTTTCATGTCTGCCGTTTCTATAGGAGGGTGACAATGAGTTAAATTCCAATGGATGTTTTTCAAATGTTGACAAGCAATAAGCAAAAGGAATCACTGAAAACCACAGACAACAAAAACAGCAAAAAAAAAAAACAGTACGAGGAAAGTTCGAAGAAAGAGATTTTTTTACAATGTTTCTGTTTGGGGATCTTTGTGCAAACGTGCACAACTGAGCTGCGACCACAGATCTAACTGCTCTGTGGATGATTCGTTCAAGCATTTCAAGGTCACTTCGTTGTAATGAAAGCATCTGTTGAATGTACTTCGTAGTAACGTGACTTCTATAGACTCATGTCACATGGGGAAACTGTCAGGACCATAAAAATACTTTGTTGTAATAGTCTCTCACCTCGGTCTCTCTCCTCTCTCTGCGTCGCTGCAAAGCCCCGCCCGCCAAGCGTTCTGAAAAGTCTGAGTGAGTCGCCGTTGCCGGCAGTTCTCTCGCGGCCCGGCTGTCAGACGGCTGCGGACCGGTAGTGGGCCACGGACCGGGGGTTGGGGACCCCTGGTTTACAATACAAGCATGCAAATTAGAATAAGATAACCAAATAACTGAAAATATCAAGATTCAAAATTACTCCCATTTTCAAATAGACTTTATTAAGTTTGTGGTCTTAGGGAACCAAAACATGTATGTCAGGTAGTACTATACTCAAGGTAAGAACCAAATCAAGATGTGGCACAAGTCCTTCACTGTGCACACCATGTACATGTCCACACTCCCTCACATTGGCCAACTTGCTGTCGCCAGTTTACCTAAATTGTACACCTGTGGGATACAGACTGAATTATTGGAGAAATACATGCAAACACCATACAGTGCAGATGGGGGTATGAAGCCAGCTTCAAGGTTTAAAACCAAGGCTCCAATTCTGGTCTATATTTTCCCAATTTTAGCTTATTTATTTTGATATTTTTAAATGCCTTGAATGCTGAGGAATTGTCTCCTTCTTGTGTTGTTAGGCAAACTGATCTTTTTTGGAGATTATTTTGGAAAATTTATCTTGTTTTTGTTTTTTTAATTACAACTTTGCCTGCCTTAGATTAATTTTGTTATGAATGCTTCAAAATTTTACTATTAAGAATTATTGGTTTGGTTTTATGAACCAGGTTTTTTTTAATACAACTTCCCTGAGGCCGAGGCTTTCTGAAAGGTGCAGGCCTGACTACCTTTTGATTTTCAAGGCCAGGTCCATTAGGAGTTTAAGGCCTTGATGGAGTTTCAGGCCTATGTTTGAAGTTTTTAGAACATGAAATCACAACATCCAGGACTTCAAAACCTAAGCCAATGCACCTTTTCATGAAATTATTATTTTTGCAATTTAAGTGTTCAGTGCATCACTCACCCCACATAAATGTAATTTTAGTGTCAAATCATGTTTAGGGATGCTTAACATGTATAAATCCTTTAAAAACTCAGTCACAATTTTGTCCCAGTCACATTATTTTTCGTATGGGTGTATTATTGTAAAAGTATACACACATGCACATCTAACATACATAGAGGGAAAGTAAAAAGAGGTACTCTCAGTTAATATGCAAGTGAGCTCTGCTTTATACATTTCTATTGTAATGAAAATAAGCCTGTAACAATTCTACTAAGAAAGGCTCTTCCCTTGCTTATTTATACACTTTGGAAAAGAAAACGGTAGTTTTTACTTTTAACTATTTGTATACAGTGATTTGGTATATACATCCATAAAAGATGCAATATAAGACAAGCGTTGATAATTGACAAGGGTACAGGTGGAATGGCACCGATTTAGTACTGCCACTAAATACTGTGAAGTTTTTATTGTGGAGTTGAGAAGGTCATTTGAATGCATTTTGTTGATCAAGCAGTTTACCAACCCTACCAAACCCTCATTTCTTGGTTGTTATGCCTTCTGTGTGAAATTTCTACATTCCCTGGAGGCTCCAGTTTCCTCAAATAGTCCAATGACATGCTGGCAGGTAGACTGGTGATTCTCATATGACCCGGGTTGGGAGTGTGTATACATGTAAACTTCTACAAGTACTGCTTGGTAATCTCTGGCATTCAGTGCAAAACATCTGGGTAGAGAAAATGACTGATGACTCTGGTATACCTTGCGGCCATTTGTCTGAAGTCTTTGCAACAGAGCAATAGCATGTTTACCATATGGGGACTAAATGGGATATTCCTTGCACATTCACCAAAAAAAAAAAAAAAATTGGGGTGAATGGTTCCTTAGTTATCATCACATGGGTAATATGGACACCTACCTGAATACTCTATAACCCTGGTCTTACATACAGTAAATACTACTGCTAGATCTTAAGATGCCTGTTGCGAAAATCTCTATTGACTTAGAAATAAAGAAGAAAATATGAGACAACAAAAATTAGTAAGTTTTCTGAAGAAGCCAACATTTTGCTTTCATATGTAATGTATACCTAAAATTACATCTTATTTGTTATTATTTTAAATGTCAAATTGTTTCTGAAGCAGCTGGATGTGGTCCTTCCCATCCTCTACTTATCTTATATAAGTTTAACATTCACATTACATCTTACATAGGAGATGGGTAAAAGAAGGATCACCTTGATTCAGATCACCTGCTGACTTTCTTTCTCAAGCCTCCAAATAATCTACTTTCCTGGTAAAAACACTTTTTTGCATGTATCTATTTTCTGCTCTTTACCAAAAGAATGAAATACCTGTTGAAAATCCATATTAATGCTGGAAAAATATGCAAACTCCACATCAATAGTGAGTTGGACAGTACACAGTCCAAAATACCTCAAACTTTAAGGAAGCAGAATGAGCCACTTTGCAACCATTTCACTCAAGACTATAAGGGGAAGCTCTGTATTTATACTTTATAGATAAATTCTAGTCTTTCCTTTAGAAAAAATGCCCTTGGTACTGAAAACAAATTTCAAGAAATGTTTCATAGCTTGCCTCGATACGATGCATTTTCTGACGCTATTAATTTCAGGACAGTGCCATGTGAATTAAGAGTCTACCCCTGCCATGGTAGGTGAAGAGCAAACATCAGTCTTAGATGGAGCACAAATACATTACGAATAAATACACATCCACACTCATTCACGATCGCCAATTCGGGGTTGCCAATCAACCTAATAAACAAATCATTGGAATTTAGGAGGAAGAATGCTTTTCCAAAGACAACATTCAAACCTCAGACAGTGGAAAGGTCAGGAATCAAACCTATGTTTCAAAAAGTGAGGCAAGAGCACTAGCCACTAATGTCACTATGCCTTCTCTAAATTGCTGTATATAATATGGCTTACAACTCATCGTCACCCCTTCCGGCAAAGCATAAGGACCAGTGTTACCCAAAACTGGAGCTAAGTGGTAGAAAGTCTATAGGTTAGGGGCAAGGAAATGTAACCCAGTAAAAGGGTTATCAGAGACATTATATTTACTGATTTTATTTAATCAAGGAGACATCAGGGTAGCCAATCTTACATTGATTTTTGCTAGTGGATTGGCTGGATTTTATAGCTTGTCTTGTAACCTTCTCCTCCACACCTCCACAACAAACACAACTTAAGTTTGTTCATTATATATTCATATGAATGCCAGTCATCACAAAAATACAAAATTTGGAGGTAAATTGCCCCAATCCCTAAGGCACTGGACTCTAAACATTGCCACTGCAATTAAACAGTGACTCACTGTGTGAGCCACAGAAAGTCAACTTACTGTACCTGTCAGTCCACCACTTGGACAAACAGCTATAGTATGTATTTAAGATTTAATAGGCACTTTGGACAAAAACATATTACATTTATTTATTAAGAAAGGCTTTTCTGGATTCTTTAAAATTACTTTTATATTGTGTAGCCATGTCTACTTTTAACCTTGCTTTCTTTGCATATTTAAAACAGATGAATGGAGCAAATCTGAAGATAGGGACTTATGGCACAGTAAAAAGGTTAGTAATTACTTCCACTGGAGAAGCATCAGAGCCCGCTGATGTCACTTAGGAAAAACACTCGCAATGGGCCTACAGAATAATAAGCTAATGTGATGCTCTGATAACAGGAAAGTGGAGGTGGTCTGAACTGGAAAAATTTCCACAACTTTTAATTGGTGCCATTAGGCCAAAAACAAACCCACAGTGTACTATTTATAGCAGGATCATCCACACTTCATTGCCTGAGAAGCACAGGCTCCCCTTGTTTCCATCACCAATCTGCTTTTTTTCCCCCCATCACAGAGCCTTCTGGCAGTAGCGGCGACTGCCAGGATGCAGATTTCAATGAATTTCGCAATCTTGCCAAACAAATTGCTTTAGCAATAGTGTCTGCCAGGCCCTAAGACTTATTACTTACTGTCTAAAAAAGAAACAATTTGGGGACAGTCGTGGCAGAGACAAAGAGAGAAGAGTGGTTTACTTGCTGCATACTTTCTGTATTGTGCTTGTGGCTGTGATGGGAAACACTTGGGAGAAGAGTTTCCCCATGAAAAACAAAATAAAAAAGCCTGTGTTGTGTTGGACTTGTGTCTGTGTCTGGTGTTAGGGAGCTGGAGAACCCCTACAGGTCACACTGTATATAGTGCATTTTATTTTTGGCAAAAATGCAGACCAATTGCATGTATCCCATATGCCTTTGCAAACATACTCATAATAAGACTCTGAATTTTAACTTAATAGTTATCCTGAACTCTGCAACTGGGTAAAATGCAGAGGTTACCCAGTACTAGGAATGTTAAGCTTTGAGGCACAGGCTAGACTGAGGAGTAGGCACTCAGATATGACATAAAATCATTCATCTTTGTCACACACTTTTTTTCAACTTGAAGTGTGAAAGAAAAACTTAATAAACCACTTAAGTGAATTCAACCACTAAATCAGCTTTTCAAATTCAGGAATGTAGAACATATTCAATGGATACAAAGAACAAATTTAATAAGTAATTATTCCACCATGATCTTCATTTTTTAATACAGTCTTTTTTCTCTCTCCTATGCTACTTATTTGAACATGATAGCTGGCAACAAATTCACATGGGGCAAACCGGGGTTAAGCAAGCCTCAACTTGTATTAGACAGACATTGTAATTCTGCAGTGGATTTAGAACTCATAACCATTCTAACACAAAGCAGGATACTGGAAGATTAGAGTGAAGACAAGGCAATTTCGATCAAAAAAGGCTCAACACACTGTCAGACAGATGAGCGGTTTAGGCAAGATTAAAAAATCCCCTTCTGGACATTATAATCAACAGAACGCACCAGGCATAGAGCACCTCAATGGAACAGAAAGTCCAAACACTCAAAATAAACATCCATTTTGAAATGTCATGTTTATCATCATTACACAGTGCCAATTAATTTGCTGGTTCTGGCTTACATGCACATAGATAGATAGATCATGTATTGTGTTTTGTCCTTTTTTGTGTATCGGTTAAGAATATCTCCATTTAAGTAGCAGTATTCCTATGGACACTCTATTCATTTCTGTGTTTCCTAAACAGCAATGTTCAAGTAAACTTTAGAAAGTGAGGATGCATTAAGTCAGTGCTCAATATAAAAAGTACAATATATACTGAATAAACTCAATGACAAATTGTTTCCGCTGTAGATTTGGTCCATACGTTTTGATCACTGCTGCATTATAAAGTCAGGACCCTGGGTCTATTTCCCACTGAGGGCCCACTTTCTCTGTGGCTACAGTTTTTCTCTGGTTACTCCTCTGGGTTGCCTCTTACACCCCAACCAAAAGATGTGAGACAAATCACTGATTCTAAATTAGCCCTGTATGAGTTAGTTTAGTTAGGTGCATGTGCATCGCTCTGTGGTGAACTGATGTCCCATCCATGATTGGTCCCTAATTTGCTTCTAATTATGGCAGGATAGTGATATAACAGAAAACGTTAAATGATTCTGTTGCTACATACTGCATGACATTGACAGTAAGTAATAGTAATACTGGTGGTGAGAATGGAGATTAGGAATTTGTCAGTTTCAAACACAGGACTGATTTAAGCCTATTTAGGCTTGTCATGGTGCAGTCTGGATGCCCCCCTCTCCCACATTATCAAAAATTCACTAATATATCTAAGCACTAGGCTACACCTCTCATCAACTTGTCCCTGTGACTAATCTGAGCTTTACTGAAAGCAATCCTCATTACTTTCATTTCTTAAACTGATAAACCTTCTAGTTGGTGTGCATGCTGTACAAAACGTATACAGCTAGCTGGGCACAGAACTTAAGGAAAACAGATGGGATTTCCCCTGCTAAGTTTTAAAATAAACAGGGGAAAACCAAAAGAGATATTTATGTACTGATGATCAGTAACTAATCTGCAGATGAATTTAAATTATGAGGGGTGCTGTGGAGCCCGACAAAAACACACATTCGAGTTTCTAGTCTGGCCATCTGATCCTGCAAGCATAAGCTTGCCTGAAAAAGCTACTGAAACCTACTGAAAAGGTCCTGCCACTAGACTTTAGTTGTCCCTCACCTGCTAATGCACAGGTTTATGGATTGCTTTCAATATGGTGAATTACATGCCGGAGTATATCATTTGCTACTTTCCTGTTAATGGGAGAAACCTCACCTGCAATCCACACCTTTGGTTGGCCAATGCAGCGTTACGCATGGATTCCACTAAAGTTCAATTTAGCACTTTACTGGAGCATAATGGAGAATTATTATATATTTCAACTATTATTTCAGCAGGTAGGCACTTCTGGTCAGAGTGGGAGAACTCAAGGAGGAAAGTGCCTTCCACTTGCATGGCAGAACAGTAACAAACAACTAAGATGAGATATCCCTATCTTAACAAGACCCACTTTTAACCTGCCTATCATGTTTAAATTGATATCGATAAACCAGATTTAAGGTCACTGAACACAAAGAATATTTATATGGAGAGGCTGCTGCTAAAGCAAATTAGCATTTGTATTAGCTCCTCTTATAAGTGATCACTCCTAATTGTTTGAATGAAAATAAATTAACATCAGACAACACTTGCTTCACTGCTGTACAGAACACACACTAAACACAAATGCCCCGTACTAGTTACCTATTACTGTGAAAATATTCATATTGACAAAAATGCAATTAGTTTTTACTAATGAAGCTCATTTCCATTTATAACCTAATCTCACCAAAAAAAATAAAATTGGCTTAGTGAACAGTCATTTTTTGGCATATGTTTGAATGCAACAGTACAGATAGTGAAGGGGGTTTACTTTGTGTAATCTAAAGCCCCCACACCCATTTAATTACTGCATTAACATTTTAATTGAGTCATAGCCAAAATCACGGTACTGTAAAGCAAACCATCTGCTGTTTGTTTGTGTGTTATTTAAAAACAGCCATGTCTGAGGCAGCAGTCTCATCACAGATATTCAGATATATAAACTGAGAGAAATGGGAAACAGAGATACAACATTGGTTTTGATTGAAATAAAATAAGACATATGTATATATAGCCTTTCAGCACAGATAAATGTTCACGTATGAGAAGCTCACTGTTTACAGCAGTAACCCACACACCTATCATAAAACCAGAACCCAAAACGTGAGTTTATAACATGGCATAGTTGGGAGCAATGGTGAATTCCCACACAAACATGTTTGAATAACCTTAAAATAAACAAACATTACCAAAGAGGATACGAATCACTTCAGTGGGCTAAAATAAAAATGTCAGCATTAATGAAAATGAAAGAGTTAACTTCAGGATAACTGTTTCAAATTATTCTTCTAACCACTGACACAAAAAATGGTCTTTCATTACTTAGAAAAAAGCCATGAAAAT
The DNA here is from genome assembly GCF_900747795.2 of Erpetoichthys calabaricus. Classification (NCBI taxonomy): domain Eukaryota; kingdom Metazoa; phylum Chordata; class Cladistia; order Polypteriformes; family Polypteridae; genus Erpetoichthys; species Erpetoichthys calabaricus. Next base: position 111,106,504 of record NC_041399.2, on the reverse strand, counting down.
GAAAAGCCTGTATAAAGCCAATATTACAGTATTCTAGTTTATCAGAAACTATTCATTGTTAGTAATGAATGTAATGTGAGACTATCCACATAGCCAATTTATATCCAGCATATGTGTACTATATAGTAACAACCCTTAGCCTGATTATACTATTAAATTCAACCCTAGTACTGTGCTAATAGTAATCCAGATGGTTGTTTCATTTAACATTATATTTAACAAAAACACTGACTTTTTTAACAAGCAAAACTGTGAATGTATAAAATGCCATTTTAATCCCAAGTCTAACAGGGCACATACATTAAAATATGCCAGTGACATGAGCATTCTCATACTCACTTAATCTGTCTCCACAGAATAAAACAGATGTTTTGTGTGTGTGATACTTGACAAACTAAAATGTTTAATGCTGCACATAAACTTTGATCAATCAATTAATGTGAAATTTCAAAAATGATCATACTAGTAATGAAAACTCTACATCATAATGATGCAAAAAGTAATAAATGACAGTTCCCATAGTTTATATTCAGCAGCATTGCCACAAACAGATGTGATCTTTAAGAGTATTTACTATGTGAAATTATGACATGCAAAGATAATTTCTTACTATGCATGAATGCTAAAGGATACCCAAAAAACATTTACAGACCAAAAGCATTCCACATTCAGGCTTCAAAAGATGGAAAGTAGAAATGTCTGTGTTCATGAAATGCTTCAAAAATAAACCCAGCTGTAAAAAATAAATACAACTATGCTAACACTGTAACATTTCACAAAGTCTTCTCTCCATGTGCTGCCAGTAATTATGCAATTAACCAAAAAGTAGCTTGCACAGGAACTTACCAAATACATGTATGTACAGACCTGGTGTTGAGCATTTTATTACAATTTCCAATGTCAAGGACTAATTCCCAAATATGCGGTTATGTGAATAATAAGCAAACATGGATGCAAGTGAGAGAGAGACTTAAGTGATAATATAAAAACAGTTTATGACTAGCTTGTTCATTTGGCAGAAGTTTGCTTGTTTTCTAGGGTGTGCCATTTTAAGACAAAGTCAAATCAACAGAACTTCCTCAAGGATCAGAAACTACGCCTTTAAGTTATAGAGCCATCCCAAAGCGACTTTGTCTCAAAATAAATTAATCATGGGTTGACCTAGGCCGGGGCGGCACGGTGGCGCAGTGGGTAGCGCTGCTGCCTCGCAGTTGGGAGACCTGGGGACCTGGGTTCGCCTCCCGGGTCCTCCCTGCGTGGAGTTTGCATGTTCTCCCCGTGTCTGCGTGGGTTTCCTCCGGGTGCTCCGGTTTCCTCCCACAGTCCAAAGACATGCAGGTTAGGTGGACTGGCGATTCTAAATTGGCCTTGGTGTGTGGGTGTGTTTGTGTGTGTCCTGTGGTGGGTTGGCACCCTGCTCGGGATTGGTTCCTGCCTTGTGCCCTGTGTTGGCTGGGATTGGCTCCAGCAGACCCCCGTGACCCTGTTTTCGGATTCAGCGGGTTGGATAATGGATGGATGGATTGACCTAGGCCATCAAGCCACAAAGTTTATCTGTCTCATCTTGGCATCTCAATTGACTTGTGTGTTAATCGAATTGTTTACGGTTAATAAAAGCAGTTTCACTCTCATTAGATGCCCTTATTATAAACAGAGTGGGGTAAAATGCTCCGATTATGTTAGGAGAACTAGACACTGCTGAAAATTGCCTTTTACTGTTGGTTTTATGAATGTACATGCACACCATACAAAAACTGGATGTAGTTCCTAGCCGGTTGGTTAATGACTTTCAGCACAAACAGGCGTGATGTAGTAAAGTATGGCAGAGATATTCCTGACCTGTTGGCCAGTTCCCTGAGAAACATCAACAGGCAGCCTATATAAACTGACAAAACAACAAAAAAGTTCTTCTGAGCAAAATGCACAGCACTGACACTCTTAACAAGGCACTAAAATACGTACACAACTATCAGTTTTGAAGTATAATATTGTTTGTCTATGCACATTCAAATAACAGCAACTTGAAATAAATTCTTAAATAGAATGAATTTCCTTACTTGATCAAAGGTATAGTCAATTCCCAGCTTCTACTTCTGTGTATAGATTGGTCAGAATTGCCATCAATATACTCACTTTCTCCTCTTTATGTGCATACACAACTTTTATAAATCTGAACCCAGGAATCCAAGCTAGATTCAAGGCTAACTTCCCACTATTACCTACAGAACAGTTCTATCTAATAATTGTGGAAATCTCTGACAACATTTATATGTCTGGTAGAATCCTCACATCTTGTTTCCAGCCCTTCTTGCTCTCTCCTCCACTTCAGCTCCCTTTGAATAATCATTTCTGGCATAGCACTTAAAGATGGGCAATACCTCCCTAATAGCAGACATTAAAGTGTGAAATAAATACACATTCCTTCACAGAAAAATAAAACTTAAATTATTGGTTATTTTAGGACTAAAGACTCACTATTGAGGCAACTAATTTAATCAAACAAGTTGTTCATTTAACAGTAGGGGCTGACCTCAAATTTAAAAAATGGTTTCACAGAAACATATTGTGGCCACTGTGGTACTTCAGGACTGGGGATCCTGATCTCTGCCACCATACTTCTAAGGGAGAAAACAGCACAAATAATACCTACTTGAGGGAAATTTTTGAGAAATCTAAACAAAGAATCCCTATAGAAGGAAAAAGGAACATGCGTAAAGTGATTTTCAATAACAACTTCCAATAACATTTCTAAACAAGTCTTAGAATAACTCAAATGCAAATATGTTTCAGTTTTAGAGCTTTGATGTCAAAAACGAGAGTTAAATCCTAAAACATCATCCCACAGAGCTAAAGTAAGAGAGGTACAATAAATGAGTGTGCAATTAGTGTTGAACATAAGTGCTCCCCATAAAGAAGTGATCTGAGAAATATGAATGTTTTGTCAATGCTAAGCTACCAGTATTAAAAAAATTATATGCATTAAAAAATATTTTTAAAACAGATTTTCAATTATCTGCGGTGGGTTGGCACCCTGCCCGGGATTGGTTCCTGCCTTGTGCCCTATGTTGGCTGGCATTGGCTCCAGCGGACCCCCGTGACCCTGTGTTCGGATTCAGCGGGTTGGAAAATGGATGGATGGATGGATTTTCAATTATGGAATCAAGAAAGGAACTTGAGTCTTTGTTTTCCTTATTTGTACTGCTTGGGAGCAACTGATGAATTTTAAAACTAAGAAGGATAAGTGGAATAAAGAGTTACAAAAGACATCTGTCTCCAAAACTACCAAACTCCTGTATTAATTTTTATAAAGGTATGAGTTTTAATTTTAAATGTATTTCATTTAAGCTACATAGTTTCCTAAACAAAATGATGGTACTGCAATGAAGTCACTCAATGACTGCGTGGTTTGTATTTTTATATAATGCAGCATTCAAAGAGAGCAGGTCCCAGTACTTCTACTAAAGTTTAAAGAGAATGATACAAATGTAGAAAAACAAAAAAAACATACATTAAAGAATGCTACCAATATATACATGCTACTCATGGAGGTGTACTTATTTATTGCTTTAATATTATTGCTTAATCTTATTTTTTTCCTCTTGTAAACTTCTTTTTGTCATTCTGTAAGCTACATTGTTGTATGAAAATGTGCAATATAAATAAATGTTGTTGCAAGCATTTTTTCCATGTTTGGAAATTTTCTATTACTACTTTAAAACTTCCATTAGCACACTACCATACTGGGTTAAAGTTATTGAACTTGACAATGGATAAGACAACCACTTGTTAATCGTTTGTCTTTTTAATTTAAATCAAGGGCCAAAGAATTATTACCGTTTTCATTACAGGGGATAGCCACAAATATTTACACACCACGGTGTACATATGGCTATTAGGCGCTCTGCATAAAAGTAAATGATATTTTGTATCTTGATATCAGTTGAATAGTTTTTTTAAATTTTCTTTCTCATTGTAAAACTAGCTGACATGCCGTAACATCTACCACATCCCAGCTATTTCTTGTTAAAACCGAATCGGTCAAGTCAGCTCATGAGGTTATCCAAATAATATGGTATTGGAGTCTAACGCATATTTCAGCATTTTTACTCCTAAATGTTGATGTCGCTGTATACAAGTTCTTTGAATCTTATTTTTATTCCAACGCTCTAAATGCATCCAAGTCAAACATGGAAGAATGGTCAGCATTAATAGTCGGTGAAAGCATTTTCAAGGTATTGGGATGAATATGACCGTTTACACGCATAACAGTATACGAACTTGTCCCAGACTCGCCGTTAAATACGCCTGGGTCATAAAGGCTGCGTTTGCTTAGGCACCACACTCCGTACAAACCCAGGGTAAATATTTGTATTTATTTAACCAAATCAACCAAAAACTTACGAGAAGAAAAAATGAGAACAGCTCCAAAATGCAGCAGAAAAACACATTAATCTTCCTACGTATAAACTCAGGAGTCCGCAAGACTGGCAAGTTAACCTGCTTCTACAAAATAAAAATGCACAATGGCCACTTCAATTTGCTACGTAAAATAAAATCAGGTCACGATTGAAGCAGCAGTCGAACAACTTGTTGTTATAATAACAAGGAAGGAAGCTCTATTAAAAGAACAGTAAAACTAGACGAATACGAAAGACACATTATACGCGTCTTACTACTCCTCGGACATACTTCCTACTCTCCTGTTCCTTTACTACGTTTGCTTCCTGAGGCAGGTGTGCCGGGGGCGTGGCGGGGGTGTGGCTCTAAACTTACTGCCTATTGGCAGCTGCACTCGAGCTCAGTTGTACTCAATTAACAATCCTCTTTTTTGTTTACAGTTGCCACTTCGAGAACTGGGTACGAACTTTGCACGCTTTTGTCCAAGACTACAATTTTTCACATTGGCCAAAAGGAAATGATAAAAAATTAAATATGGTAGAGTGGTGTGTGGAAGGTCATTTTGTATGTCACACTACTTGTACTTGTGACACGAACTAGTTACAATATATAGTATTTGACTCTCATGAGACAATACAATGTAAATATTTTGCCATGAAATCTGAAGTATACCAACTGCACAACAATTAATAATGAGCCATACATATTCGACCAGTCTTATGACGATTTACATACCCATCCACCGTTGTCTTGGATCCAGTTGTGAAGGGGTCCGTTCAGATAGTCCGTCATCCAGTCAGCGATATGGTCCACTTGTGAGGTCATTTCCCGATTGACGCTTTCCACGCACATGGTACCTCCAAATTCGAAAAAAGCCACAATGCGACCCCAGTTCACACCATCCCGGAACAGTTCCTCGGCCACGGCGGCGAATTTTCTCCGGGCAGTGCTCGGGGTAAGGTGCAGCTGGCCGGACATCTCCGCGAAATCCCGTTGGTACCGTCGGGAGATCTCGTCCCCGGCATCCCGGAGCACCCCATGTATAGCGGTGTGGGGATCCCCTGGGCGGATCTGTAAAGCGCCCGCTCTCCTTGGGGGCTGCTGAGGTGAGTGGGAGGAGCCGAGCGAACCATTATTGGGAGAATCGCGCTCCCTGAGCACATGGGCTTCCCACTCGTAACCCATTCGAAGGAGCCGCTCACGGATGTAGAAAGACACGATATTCCAGTTGTCATAGGGAACCCTGTTACTCGCCATAGCAAGACAGAGTCGAGAGATACGGATCTGGAAGCTTCGTTAGCGGATCATGCGGAACGCATTTTCCTTGCCAAAAAAGTAGCAGACAAGGATGTTGTGCGTTGCCCACCGCTCCAAAGAAAATGGAGCAACTATTTCACAGTGGGTGGCAGTTGTATCTGTGGATTCGCTAACCTAGGTGGCCCAGTTCAGTCTTCGCTTATTTCTTCTTCTTCATCAGGACTTCGTGCCCTCCTTCCCCGGCAGAGTACGTGCATTCTCCAATTTTTAAACAACGAAGCTGACTGTCAATTTCAAACCAATAGCCACAACCTCTCTGCCCGCAGTCACCTCACGTGCAGCTTACACGCCTGCTGTCCCTCGACTCAATGATCTTTGCGTGGAAATGCAGCATGTAGGAGGAAAAAAAGTTCCCACGCTGTCGTGTTACGTTCACAGTCCACAGTGGCTTTAGGTCAGCTGTGTCGTCTCTGACCAGAACGAAGCTTTTCAGGGCTTACACTCAGGAATGCAATCGGATAGGAATTTCTCCTTTGATCCAGGCTAAAACGCCCCTTTCAGCAATGTGGAATCCAGACGCAAAATATCCAGTGCTCGTAACCCTTGAATTATTTTTATTATCCTCACGGGTTATCGCTTGCAGAGCAAAACAATTAGTAAAATAAAAGTATCCCGTGTCGTACAGAAAGCACGGAGTACGCCCGGGCTTCCCTTCCTGGGTTTAATTATTCCAATGACATTTGCCACATCGTAAAGACGGAAGAGAAAGCTGAAAAAAATGCAACGAGCTTTTATTCCGTAAAATGAGAGGAACCCCGCGCGTTTTACAGGATATCCGGCCTCCAGGGGCAAAAAAGGGTGCCCGCAGTCCAGGTGACCGGCCGTGTTGAGCCTCCTGTCAGTGGCAGCAGAGTCGGGCAGCGATCTGCAGCACTCACGCTCTTCGGCTCCCTCTGCATCTCACTATATAGCAGCGACTCCTTCCACTCTGCGATTTCCTCTACGTCACGTCATTCACTAAAACAGCGTTTGGCAGAGGGCATCAGCGGGTACGCGACAACGAAAAGAGCAAGAACAGACTCTGACGGGGAAGCTGGCAGGCACTCACCTGCCTTTGACCTCACGGAGCATTTTGCCTCCTTACGTAGCCTTCGGGAAATGGGGCATAGGAACCATGTCGGAGCTTGAGAGTGCTGCTACAGCCCCGCGAGCTCAATGTGGCACTCTTCTTTTTGGCTTTATGTTTGTTCTACTACAGAATTGCAAGTATTATTAACTACACCATCTCCGCCAACTGGCCGTGTATTATAGAACGTAATTACAGAAATTCGCACATGCAAGATTCATCTTGACGTGTGCAAATGCAGAAAAGATGAGCTTTATAGAACAGAGAAACAGACTTGAACAACTTTAGCACAAATTTTATTAAGAAAAATATTGTCTCCCTAAAAGCGCATCCATGGAGAAATGGTGAAATAATCAAATACCCGCTTTAGTCTCTCACAAATAAGACAAATACAGCGTATATATTTTGTAAACTTAAATTTATATTTTATTTTCAGTTTTTGTATTTTATTAGTTCTACGTTATTTCTAGTTTTATGCATATTAAAAGACCACCTAAAAATGAAACTCCATTTCAATGTTTATTTTCCATGTCTTGTGTCATAGGTACAAGCACCTTGAGCATGGGAAGGCGCTGTATAAATAAAATGTATTATTATTATTTCAAAATTTCTAAATACTTTGCTACATCAGTGTGGCATAGTGCTTAAAGCTTTGGACATCAAGCCCTGTGCTTGTGGGTTCAAATCCTTCTACTGACATGGTGTGACCACTAGCACAACAGTTCACCTGTCTGTGCACAAAAGAAATGTAACCAGTTGTATCACAAATGTTTAAAGCTGCCTTGGGTAAAGGTGTCAGCCAAGTAATTTACTAATACTTTTATTTGTCTGATCATTTTACCATGAAAAGTATTCAATTAATTCAGCATTTATTATTTTAGCCCTCCCAAACCACATAAAACAGCATTGAAAGATTATTAGTATTATTATTTGGAAAGGATAGCACCCAAGTGTAAATTAAAAAAAAATATTTGTGACCCCAGCAAAATTTTTTCAAATTACTCAGAAGAAATATGTGATAAAATGCAAATCTATAAAAAAAGTGAGCATTGGTTCATCTACTAGTTTGATATCTCTGAAAAACAAAATGGTGTAGCTCAGAATACCTGTTTCATATTAACAAGTAAAAGACACATAGAATCACTGATGTGCATATATTTTATTTTTTTGCATTGGATGATAAATTGGACTGGACTGGCAATACTGATGCTCTGTGTAAGAAAGGACAGAGCCGACTATACTTCCTTAGAAGGCTGGCGTCCTTCAACATCTGCAATAAGATGCTGCAGATGTTCTATCAGACGGTTGTGGCGAGCGCCCTCTTCTATGCGGTGGTGTGCTGGGGAAGCAGCATAAAGAAGAGGGACGCCTCATGCCTGGACAAACTGGTGAGGAAGGCAGGCTCTATTGTAGGCACAGAGCTGGACAGTTTGACATCCGTGGAAGAGCGACAAGCACTGAGCAGGCTCCTGTCAATAATGGAGAATCCACTGCATCCACTGAACAGTATCATCTCCAGACAGAGGAGCAGCTTCAGCGACAGACTGCTGTCAATGTCCTGCTCCACTGACAGACTGAGGAGATCGTTCCTCCCTCACACTATGCGACTCTTCAATTCCACCTGGGGGGGTAAACGTTAAAATTATACAAAGTTATTGTCTGTCTGTATACCTGCATTGTTATCGGCATTGTTATCACTCTTAAATATTGTTTTTTGTATCAGTATGCTGCTGCTGGAGTATGTGAATTTCCCCTTGGGATTAATAAAGTATCTATCTATCTATCTATCTATCTACGCTTTTATTAAAAATGGTTTCAGAATGCTAATACAAAGTTCTATTGATTATATCACCCTTTTTAAATGTATTATTTCTAATGCCAGGCAAGTCAGAATACATATTTGTACATTTCTTTATTTTGTTATTAGGTTCTTAATTTTTTTTCACACAAATAGAGATTTTTGCTTAGTGCTTTTTATTTGTGTTTCCCTGCACTGAATTATGTCAAATTTTATCTTATTGATCTAATCATTTCACATGTTTACACTTTTCTATTTTGATAGAGAAAGCTATTTCAAAAAAATCTAATTTTGTTATTAGTATGCATTTATTATCAACAATAAGTGACAATTTAGCCACTTTTCAGTCAGATTCTTCATTGGTTAAACTTCATCCCAATTAACTGTCTTAATAATACCAGCATCTTGTGTCAAGCAATACATAAATTATAAAATTTACATAAAATATAATATACTGTAACTGAGACCAAATACCTCAAACCTATGTGTCCAGATCAAACACATTGAATTATGCAAAAGATTAATTATCTCTATTTATCTATATGCTCAAAGACAAATGAAAAAATCGGGAGTGGTCTCCCCTAGACTTTCTCATGTACTCAGATATGGGGACAGATATTTGAGGAGTAAACCGCAGGACAATGATTATATTTTTATATTATGTGCATTAAAGAACCATCATTAACAAATCAAATAAAATTAATAATATATTGAACAATTATTTTAAAAGTAAAGTTGAATAAATCGGACTCTGCAGCTGCATGATTAAAAAAATACCACTCCCAGTTAGCGGAAATAGCTCAAAATTTGATATAAATCTACATTTTGTACCTAATACTTGTATGCAAAATTTGGTTGATCTACCTGAAAGCATACTCAAGGTATTGTGTTTACATACACACACACACAGACATAATTCCAAAAATGGTATTTTCGGACTCAGGGAAGTCTAAAACATTGAGATTCATCAAAATCGAATATTTGGATGATTACAGTACTTTCCCTATACTTTGCATACGAGAAAGTAAAAATGGGTAAACATTTCTTATCCATTTAAACCTTAAGATAAGAATCAGAACAATAATAACTTTTATTCATCGGGATGTAAAGTACAGGAGTTTGACTTGTTAGCTCCGCATAAAATGCATTATAGCAGTTTTCTTAACATGAACTGAAATGATAAACAATCTTTGGACAAAGTTGCTGATTTCTCAATTTTCTGGACTGTTCTTACCTATTGAAGGATTACTAAACATCTTGAAAGGTAACTAATTTGAGTAAATACAGTAGGCTTAAAAACTTAAATATCTAAAAGAATTTCAATAACACCATTCATGGCACACATCACAAAGCAATTTACAAAAGAAAACCATTCAAGGTACCCAAATAATAAACAGAGGGTATTTTCTTTTTATATAATTTTTATAAGAGAAGGATAAGTCAGTTAAATCTGTTATAATTGCATGGAGGGAATGACACATTGTTTAAGTCCATGGACACAGTGACTGCACCTCCTGGAGTTCTGCATATGCTCTTTTACCATTCTCACCATAACAGGAATCAGTTGGAGTTCCCGGCATGAGATTGTAGACTGCTGGGCAAAGTGATTCTCTTGGTAAGGAGGAATTTGCTCCAAACTAAAAGACCAAGCACTTCTCCCATGTTTAGCAATTTCCAATCTATAGGCAGTGTACTGTACTAGATATTGAATTGCAGCCAAGTGCAGAGCAAACAAATACAAACAACATAGGCTTGTGTTATTTTATGGTGTGGCAATGCAGTGGGAAGTGAATGCATGACCATCCATCAGCAACAAGTGGGAAAATTCACTTATATTCCAATGTGTCAGTTTTATGGATAGAATGAAAAGGCATACAGTATTTTTAATATTTACCATGTAAATAGTCCTATACAGAAATATTTTGAGGTGAGTGAATTTGCTAAAAAAATCTCCATCAGTGTTTTCTATACTGCTCCACACTGTAGGCACTGTCTCAAAGTACATTCTGCACATGCTGAGCAAATTATGCATGGCCTGCCTGTCTTGCAAGAGGACTCAAAGAAAAGCAACACAGATGTGGGAACATGTTAAAACAATGGAGAGGGACCTTGAGCCAAGGAGGTGCAGTGTGTCATCTTTATTTAGGAATTGTAAGTGGTTTATGACTTAATATGTACTGTAAATTAAGTTAATATAATAGATATGATGAATTTATTCTAAAATGACAATCATTACACAAACACTTTAGATTTTTTTAATGTCTTGTAATAAATACTCCAGAACCGGCAACATTTTACTTTTCACTGCTATGTCCTTTCACTTATTATTGTTTCAAAAGATCTCAAGCCTGGTAGTTACATATAATATGTAACTACAGTATGAATATTCATTTTTAAACCATAATGGCATGATGTAATGATTTAAATCAAAAGCAGCAGTTCAGGTTTGGCAGCTTTTCGATAAATGAAAACAAAAATCCAAAAAAGTCTTTATGCATGAAAGAAACTGCAACCACTTAGCAAATGAAAAATGGCCATTTGGCTTCCAAAGTGTAGTATTTATAGTTTATTTTGATGCATTTAATATACTGTATAGCATTATTGCAAGACGTTTCAGTTGTGACTATTTGAGTGCAACACCAGAAATGCAGAAAAATCATTTCAGCCAGGACTTTATGTAGTTATTCTCAAGATCTCATTTCAACTGAATATATTTAATCCCCTGGGGACAAATAATGATCTATCTATCTATCTATCTATCTATCTATCTATCTATCTATCTATCTATCTATCTATCTATCTATCTATCTATCTATCTATCTATCTATCTATCTATCTAGTTTTATCAATGACACAACAAAATAAATATAAAAGAAACATTAATCTGTTAATGGTTTTCATAGAACCATAAAATATTCTGGCAGCATATAGCACAAGGCAGGAACAACACCCAGGACAAGGTGCCAATTTATCAGAAGGCAGACTCTCATGTAGAATAACAAACACATACTGTATACAGGGCTGACTTAGAGTCTCCAGTTAAGACTACAGCACATCTTTGGTATATGAGAGTGAACTGATGGAAAATTCCACCCATGTTTCTGGGTGTCTGAGGCAAAAATATTAAGCATGTTGCAACATGAAGTTAAAAACCCTCTGGGCTATGCCCCCAGAGCTAGCAGGTAAGCACTTTAACAGAGAATTCAATTCTCAAATCAGTCAGTCTTTACACTACTGTACATGGTGTCTACTATATAAAACACTTTTAAATCATGATTTACATTGCAACAAAATGAGCTCAGCAATGAAAAAAGTCTCAAGAGCAATATAATCCTCTGTAACAGGTACTGTACATTAAGTTATGCAACAAATACAACTGATCTTATTTATAATAAGGGGCATGGAAAGATGATGAACAGAATGAGAATGTCAAAGCAAGAACAGACTGTTTGGCCCATACAGGCCTGATACCACAAACTGGAACTTTGACTTAGACTTGAGTATGGAGACCAGAGTTGCCCTTCTACTTTCATCAGTTGGCTACTTGTATTTGTATTCTTGTGAGGCTTGTAAGGTGCTTTATGATGATGTGTTCTGCTAAAGAAGCTACTGTATAAAACGTTTGATGTATTGGACAGTCTATCAACTGTTTGTGAATTTTACACCAGCTGTTTTAAAGCACTGAATCAGTACGTCATGTGAAAAGAATCTTTTCATTTTGCATTACAGTGACATAAATGCACTATTGCCAGCTTATAAACTTATCACAGAGGGAATGTCCTGTTTATAATGCTATTTTTTTTGTTCAGGTTTGGTTGGGCAGTGGGAGTAAAGAATAGAAAACAATAAAAAGCCCTTCTGTCCAATATTTAACATATTAATTCTATTCTGGGTCGCAGGGACAATGAAAAAGCAAGGCTGTGAAATATTTCTTAGTGTGCTATTTGGTGTATTTTGGTGAAAAAGATCGTACCATGGAATAGTCAAATTGCTTCCATAAAGCAGCTGAGGTGACCAGAGGTCATATTTATAAAACCAGAGTACTCACAAAAATAGTATCAATATGTGCATAGGTAGCTTTCCATGCAGATGTCCAGATTTATAAAAGAAAACTTGATGGTTAAACATGCATACATTTATGGTAACTTTGACCCATCCATACACAACACTGTGGAGAAACTGGGAAATGATGACACCCTTGATCGAGCAGGGAAATGCAGCCAATCCCACTAAATGAGAACTCTCACTTATAAGGATTCCTGTCACTGAGCTGTTATTATAATGTGTATTAGCATGGCTTATGTAAATCTCATAAACCTTGTCTTATTTTATTTCCCTTTTAAGAGGGCTAATGCTGTGTTTGTCCACTTCTTCTTCTTCTTCTTTCGGCTGCTCCCATTAGGGGTCGCCACAGCGGATCATCTTCTTCCATATCTTTCTATCCTCTGCATCTTGTTCTGTTACACCCATCACCTGCATGTCCTCTCTCACCACATCCATAAAGCTTCTCTTCGGCCTTCCTCTTTTTCTCTTGCCTGACAGCTCTATCCTTAGCATCCTTCTCCCAATATACTCAGCATCTCTCCTCTGCACAAGTCCAAACCAACGCAATCTCGCCTCTCTGACTTTGTCTCCCAACCATCCAACTTGAGCTGACCCTCTAATGTACTCATTTCTAATCCTATCCATCCTCGTCACACCCAATGCAAATCTTAACACCTTTAACTCTGCAACCTCCAGCTCTGTCTCCTGCTTTCTGGTCGGTGCCACCGTCTCCAACCCATATAACATAGCTGGTCTCACTACCATCCTATAGACCTTCCGTTTCACTGTTGCTGATATCCGTCTGTCACAAATCACTCCTGACACTCTTCTCCACCCATTCCACCCTCCCTGCACTCTCTTTTTCACCTCTCTTCCACAATCCCCATTACTCTGTACTGTTGATCCACCTTCGCCAACTCTACTCCTTGCATCCTCACTATTCCACTGACCTCCCTCTCATTTACATACATGTATTCTGTCTTGTTCCTACTGACCTTCATTGCTCTCCTCTCTAGAGCATATCTCCACGTCTCCAGGGTCTCCTCAACCTGCTCCCTACTCTCGCTACAGAATACAATGTCATCAGCAAACATCATAGTCCACGGGGACTCCTGTCTAATCTCATCTGTCAACCTGTTCATCACCATTGCAAATAAGAAAGGGCTCAGAGCCGATCCCTGATGTAATCCCACCTCCACCTTGAATGCATCCGTCACTCCTACCGCAGACCTCACCACTATCACACTTCCCTCGTACATATCCTGTACAACTCTTACGTACTTCTCTGCCACTCCCGACTTCTTCATATAATACCACAACTCCTCTCGAGACACCCTGTCATATGCTTTCTCCAGGTCCACAAGAACGCAATGCAATTCCTTCTGTCTTCTCTATATTTTTCCATCAACATTCTCAGAGCAAACATCCCATCTGTGGTGCTCTTTCTTGGCATAAAACCATACTGCTGCTCACTAATCATCACCTCACTTCTTAACCTAGCTTCCACTACTTTTTCCCATAACTTCATGCTGTGGCTGATCAATTTTATCCCCCCGTAGTTACCACAGTCCTGCACATCACCCTTATTCTTAAATATCGGCACCAGTACACTTCTTCTCCACTACTCAGGCATCCTCTCACTTTCCAAGATTCCATTAAACAATCTGGTTAAAAACTCCATTGCCATCTCTCCTAAACACCTCCATGCTTCCACAGGTATGTCATCTGGACCAACGGCCTTTCCATTTTTCATCGTCTTCATAGCCATCCTTATTTCCTCCCTACTAATCCATTGCACTTCCTGATTCACTATCTCCACATCGTCCAACCTTCTCTCTCTCATTCTCTTCATTCATCAGCCTCTTAAAGTACTCTTTCCATCTGCTCAACACACTCTCCTCTCTTGTGGGTACATTTCCATCTTTATCCTTTTTCACCCTAACCTGCTGCACATCTTTCCCAGCTCGGTCTTTCTGTCTAGCCAATTGGTACATGTCCTTTTCTCCTTCCTTAGTGTCCAACCTCTTATACAACTCATCATACTCCTTTTCTTTAGCCTTTGCCACCTCTCTCTTCACCTTGCGCCTTATCTCCTTGTAGTCTTGCCTTCTTTCTGCATCTCTCTGACTATCCCACTTCTTCTTTGCCATCCTCTTCCTCTGTATACTCTCTTCTACTTCCTCCAGGTTTCATTTTCCTCCTTCGTCTGTTGAGATGTCACGCCAAGCACCCTTCTTGCTGTCACCCTTACTACATCTGCTGTAGTTGCCCAACTGTCTGGTTACTCTTCACTGTCACCCAGTGCCTGTCTCACCTCCTCCCTGAACTGAACCTTGTAGTCTTCCACCACTTGATCCTTCGCTCTGCCCTCACTCTCTTCCTCTTCTTGATCTCCAATGTCATCCTACAGACCACCATCCTATGCTGCTTAACTACACTTTCCCCTGCCACCATTTTGCAGTCTTCATTCTCCTTCAGATTGACTCTTCTGCATAGGATGTAATCTACCTGTGTGCATCTTCCTCCACTCTTATACGTCACCCTACATTCCTCCCTCTTCTTAAAATACATATTCACCACAGCCATGTCCATCCTTTTGGCAAAATCCACTATCATCTGACCTACTTCAATCCTATCCTTGGCACCATACCTACCCATCACCTCCTCGTCTCCTGTGTGTCCCTTGGGTACGCTGTTCATCACTTCATCCAACTCACTCCAAAAATCTTCTTTCTCATTCATCGCACACCTAACTTGTGGGGCATATGCACTAACAACATTCATCATCACACCTCCAATTTCCAGCTTCATAATCATTACACTATCTGACCCTCTTTTCACCTCCAAAACACTCTTGACATACTGTTTCTTCAGAATAACCCCTACCCCATTTCTCCTCCCCTCCACACCATGATAGAACAATTTGAATCCACCTCCAATCCACCTGG
Source organism: Erpetoichthys calabaricus (assembly GCF_900747795.2). Classification (NCBI taxonomy): domain Eukaryota; kingdom Metazoa; phylum Chordata; class Cladistia; order Polypteriformes; family Polypteridae; genus Erpetoichthys; species Erpetoichthys calabaricus. Next base: position 111,090,933 of record NC_041399.2, on the reverse strand, counting down.
CCTTACTCCCGTTCCATTTAGTCTCTTGCACGCTCAATATATCAACCTTTCTTCTCTCCATCATATCTGCTAACTCTCTCCCCTTACCAGTCATACTGCCAACATTCAAAGTTCCTACCCTCAGTACCACTCTCTTTACCTTCCTCCTCTCCTCCTGCCTCCGGACACGTCTCCCCCCTCTTCTTCTCCTTCTTCGACCAACAGTAGCCCAATTTCTGCCAGCACCCTGTTGGCTAACAGTACTGGTGGCGATCATTGTTAACCCAGGGCTCAACCGATCCAATATGGAAATTTGTATTGTTGTCCAGATATTGATTTGGCAAAATGTTTACACCGGATGCCCTTCCTGACGTAACCCTCCCTATTTATCCGGGCTTGGGACCGGCACAAAGAAACACTGGTTTGTGCATCCCCTTTGGCTGGCTTATTTACAATCATTTCTCTTCCATATTAGTCAGTTTACATAGAGAACTGTTAATATGTTCATATTGCCTCATTGTAATGGTGATTGTAAGAGTATTTAAGTGAATTTTCCCCCACAATGACGTAACGGTATATCACATTGCTGGAATAGTGAAATCCCCATTTAGTGAATCAGGTACAGTGGTACAATGATAAGTCCGTCTGTTTCAATCATGTTGTGCAGATAGGAACCTCAGTTCATCGGATATGCTAGCCCTTACATCCTCAGCAGATATGCTAGCTCTCTTTCTTTGTGTGTCTTGTTTCTTTTGTTCATCAGATATTCTAGCGCTTTCATTCCTCTTTGTTTGTGTGTCTTGTTGCCTTTGTTTATCGAACAGTGCAGGCCTCAATGCAGTGAGGGGACGCTGGCGCACGCATGTTGTTGCCGCTCCTCCCTGTAAACAACACTTTTCGCAAAATTCGCCTAATTCTACACTTTCTTACGTTTGTTTTATTTCTTTTATTGTACGTATAGTTCGTGGATACAGCTGACTCGAATTGTATGGATTTGGCTTATATTTACAGATTTTATGGACTCTACTTTGACTGGGAACAGCTGAGTCTGTGGATCACGGGACGAGAACCTTCAAGCATTTCTTTGTGCCTGGCAATCTAGGACCTCGGGATGATCTGTCTCCGTGATTATATTAAATTCGCTTTGCTGATCTGCTCCCGTTTCATCTTACAGTACTCTACGACTGGGAACTGATCTGATGTTCATATTAACCTGGCTTGGCTCCGGGGCGATCACGCCTGAAATTACCAAGCGTTACTGTTTGTGGCTGTGTATTGGAACCTCCAACTCCTGCTACGCTTTCTGCTGATTGTTATGGCTGCTCACCTACGCTACCACACCCGCCTGTCCTACCGGTTCCACTGTGCTGTGCTGCTTCTCCACTGCTATTCAGATAAGTATTACTCAGCATCATGCTAAAATACTCTCATGACAAACTCCTTCTTATTAAACAGTTTGTCCAGAGCAAATGGTCTGACTGCAACATCCTAAAGGACGCCGGTATTTTTCAGCGCCCGAAATATATACATCGCGGGTCAGGTCGCCGCCACCGCCGGGCTGCGAATGAAAAGACCACCGGCAGCATTTGCTCAGGAATACGCCGTCCTTCTCATGACCCTGGAAATAGAATTGTCAGTGTGCCAAATTTGCATTATGTGGAAATAATCCCTGATTGCGGCTCTGTGCAGAAAGAAGCCTCATTATGTAATATTGCACTGTTTAACTCGAGGTCTCTTAATGGCAAAGCATTGGTGTTGTCAGAACTCATCACAGACACCAAACTTGATATTCTGTGTCTAACGGAGACTTGGCAAAAACCAAACGAATTTGCGTGTCTCACAGAGGCGACTCCAATTGGTTTCACTTTCCACTCAGAGCCTCGCAGCTCAGGACAAGGCGGCAGGCTTGCAGTAATTATCAGAGAAGACTTAAACGTTAAAAGAATCCCAATTGACTGCCCATTGTCTTTTGAGTGCCTGGCTCTTAAACTAATAACGGAATCAGGTCCTGTCTCACTCATTGTTCTTTATCGTCCCCCAAAATACAATGCATCCTTCTTATCCAATCTGATTGACCTTTTGACCCACCTAAGCCCTTACTCTCAGAGAATTATCCTTCTTGGTGATTTCAACATCCATATTGACACCCCCACATCTAAACTGAGAAATGAATTCCTGTCCTTACTGGACTGTTTTGACTTGACACAACATGTTGATTTTCCAACCCATTCTGGCGGTCATATATTGGACCTGATCTGCACTTCTGGACTATCTGTTGCCAACATTTACAGCACTGATTTGGGACTCTCTGACCATAAAGCAGTATTTTTCACTGTCTCATTACCTCTCCCACCTCTTACCTGTAAACGACAAATTTCTTACAGAAACCTTAAAAATATCTGTCCCTCTATCCTTTCTGGATCCATTTCTGATCTTTTACTGTCTGCACCTATTCCACCAACACTAGATAGTTTTGTTCACCACTATAACACAGCCCTTCACTCAGCATTAGATAAAACAGCTCCTTTAAAACATAAGGAGGTTTCCTTTAAACGCTCAGCTCCTTGGTATAACTCAGAATTGTGATCTATGAAAGCAGCTGGCTGACGCCTTGAGAGAATGTCACGTAAGACTGGCCTCACCGTGCACATCCAGGCTTTCTCTGACCACCAAAGAGCTTACAGAGAAGCACTAACTTCTGCCAAGAACACCCATTATGGCAGAATATTAGAAAGTGGCCATGATAACCCAAGGGTTTTGTTCTCTGTAGTTAATAAACTACTCGAACCCGCATCTGGTCCAACTACCTCTTCTACTGAAGTCTGTGAGGAATTCCTCCACTTTTTCCGTAACAAAATTAAAGATTTAAATAATTCAACTAACATAAATACTTCATCTGTTTATATCTCTCCCTGTTTTCCCACTCCATCCAGCTCCTTCTCTAAGTTCTCACCAGTCACATCTGCGTTTGTTAATAACCTGCTTTGTAAGATGAGGCCAACTACTTGTGTACTGGACCCCATCCCCACCACACTACTTAAATCCTGCCTTCATGCCATAATCCCGACTGTTACAACAATAATAAACTTATCCCTTGACACTGGCTCTGTGCCGCTCACTTTTAAAATTGCTTCTGTAACCCCAATGTTAAAAAAGTCTGGCCTTGATGCTGACAATCTTAACAATTTCCGGCCTATTTCCCACTTACCTTTCCTGTCAAAAGTTCTTGACTGTGTTGTAGCTTCCCAACTCACCAATTACTTAACCTCTAATAATTTGATGGAACCCTTTCAGTCTGGTTTCAGGGTGCGGCACAGCTGTGAAACTGCTCTGCTATGGGTAACCAATGATTTGCTTATGGCAGCAGACTCTGGACAAACTAGCATATTAATTCTGTTAGACCTCAGTGCAGCATTTGACACTGTCAGACATGACATCCTACTGTCCAGAATGGAGAACATGCTGGGTATCTCTGGCACTGCCCTCCAGTGGTTCAAGTCCTATCTGACTGATAGGCAAGAGTTTGTTAGTCTTGGCAACAGCAGATCCAGCTCAGCGCCAGTTACACAAGGAGTCCCTCAGGGCTCTGTCTTCGGTCCTCTGCTTTTCTGTATTTATATGCTTCCCCTTGGCCATATTATCCGTAGTTATGGATTGGGTTATCATTTTTATGCAGATGATACTCAGCTCTACTTCAATGTTAAAAGTGGAACTTCATCAGAGCTTTCTCAGCTCACAACCTGCCTTAGTGAAATTAAAACCTGGATGGAGCAGAACTCTTTAAAATTAAATTGCAATAAAACTGAACTCCTGCAAATTGGGACTAAAATGCAACTTAATAAAATGAGCTCCTTCCCAGTCCATCTTGGCAGTGATCTCATCAGACCTGCCTCTACTGTAAAAAATCTTGGTGTCATTTTTGATTCCTCCCTCACTTATTCCGCCCACATAAATCACATTAAGAAACTTTCTTACTTTCACCTCTGTAACATATCCCGTTTTCGCTCCTTCCTCTCCTTCTCTAATGCTGAGAAACTTGTCCATGCTTTTATCACATCCCACATCGATTATTGTAATTCCCTACTGGCAGGTGCCCCTTCTAATCTTATATCACAGCTCCAGCTTATTCAAAACTCAGCTGCAAGAGTCCTTACTCGAACCAGCAGCAGCGAGCACATCACACCCATCCTGCTCCGTCTTCACTGGCTCCCTGTGTCCTACAGAATCGAATATAAAATCCTACTAATAACCTACAAAGCTTTAAATAACCTCGCACCAAACTACATCAGTGACCTTCTCCATCACTATGTGCCTGCCCGCCCACTAAGGTCCTCTGATTCTGGTAATCTTGTTGTGCCCCTCACTAATCTACACTCCATGGGTGACAGGGCCTTCAGCTGTATAGCGCCCAGACTCTGGAATGACCTACCAAAATTAATCAGGTCAGCTGACTCCATGAATTCTTTTAAAAAACAACTCAAAACTCATCTGTTCAGGAAGGCTTTTAGCTCTACTTCACTTTATTACCCTTCTCTCAGTTTACCTCTCTGTCAAGTTGCTAATGTAACCTATATGTGTGTGTGTGCGAGCCTATCAATTATGTTGTCTGGTTTTTTTTCAGAATTTACTGTCTTAATCTTCTTTATTTATTTATCTGGTTTGTACAATGCTATATACTGTATATTCTGCAGTTCTTTATTTATTCTGTAAGTGCCTTGAGCATGGGAAAGGCGCTATATAAATAAAATGTATTATTATTATTATTAAACCGGGTGACATTACACCCAGGTATGGACATCAGACGCTGAACTTTTTGTAGTTTTCAATTTATAGTCGACTGGTACTGTTAATTCTCTGAATCTTCTGGAAAGTTCTCATCATTCCTGAAAGCCTTTCTTCCATATTTAACATCAGCACAGTCTGATCTGCTCAGTCAGTTAATTCCATGATGCATTAGGTTGAACAACTAACCTGCAGAGCACCAACAATTTAGTCCCTGACAAAATTACTGAAGATGTTCTTGCTAGTCTGTAATGGCAGTACTATCATCTCAAGATCACAAAAAATGCTTCCTTTTCTAATTGTCACCTTTTTCAAGGCCACAGTGATATGTCACTCTGTAATGATAATAGTGACTGTAATGGATGTTCAAACAAAGTGATTTGCATGTCTACCCATGTTGGTTCACCATGTCATGCACATTGCACCCTTGGTGCAGCCTTTTTTAGTTGGTCACAGAATTTATATTGTGACATGCAGGGAGAAACAGTACATTTCAAAACCAAAAAATACCCAAGGAGACCATGGCAAATAAAGATGAGTGCTTTATTACAACACAGAAAGACACAAGAGCAGATATTATACAAGTAGCAACAGTACAGTAATAAAAGAGACTCTCCAGGCCTTCCTAAAACAATAGTTTCCTTAACTAGCACGGTGGGTGACAAGTCCACATTTGCATACAAAGATCACTCACTCTATTACCTCTGTCTCCTTCTGCTTTCATCCCTTTATATTCCCAGAAGAAGAGGCTATCCAAAAACCTAGGGGTCTCTAAGTCAGTAAGCAAGAGTTTTCCAGTTGCTGTAAAGGAGCACTCCATCGGCAAGGGAGATTGCTCTCTAATACAAAGGTCCTGAGTCTGAGTAATGCTACTGCTGCCATCTCAGGAAGGTGACAGAGAAAGGTAAATCTCCCTGGATTCTTTCAGGTAAGGAAGCAAGTGTAACCAAGATGGGCAAATGCAGCCGATGCTGAGAAACAGAGAACGCAAGAGAGAAAGCTGCTGCTACATATGAGACACCCTCACAGTTAGAAAACATGACTAGCTATTGGGATGAAGAAGAGCTGCTTGGAGCAGAACTCTGTAAGTTGCTGCTTACTGAATTGGAGGGCCTAGATCGTGGCCAGGATGTAAAATAAAGAGGGACAGGGCCCTAAGCAACTTTTCACATTGATACCTCCAAAATGACAGTAGCCACTTCTTCACTCCGATGGCAACCAATTGTCAACCACTTTACAACCAATGCCAAGCTCACCAGAACTATGGCCATAAAGATCTTTTAAATCACTGCCCTAAAACACTTCCAGGTCATCTTTGAGCTGGGATGGCCCAGTAAAACTATTCATGTCATTTTCCCACAGCTCCCCTGCTGGCCCAGTTCAGGCATTCCTGCAGCCCTATTAGCTTATTTAATGCAAAATGACTGAAAAATGTAGGTAACTGCATACTACTCCTGCCATCTATGGTTTTGGATGAAGGAGTAAAAATCATCTCATTTCCCAACTGTCCTGTAATTAGTTTAGGTCTCCCTTCGAATGTGTTATGTGACCCATTACAATTCCGACCGTGACCATAGCTAACTTTTACAATATATAAATGAACAATTCAGTTCCATAGTGAAATATGAAAAGCAAGTCAGTTTTGGATGCCAAGTTCATATTTGATTCCTTAAAAGGATAGATAGATAGATAGATAGATAGATAGATAGATAGATAGATAGATAGATAGATAGATAGATAGATAGATAGATAGATAGATAGATAGATAGATAGATAGATAGATACTTTATTAATCCCAAGGGGAAATTCACATACTCCAGCAGCAGCATATTGATAAAAAAACAATATTAAATTAAAGAGTGATAAAAATGCAGGTATAACAGACAATAACTTTGTATAATGTTCATGTTTACCATAGTGTGGAATTGAAGAGTCACATAGTGTGGGGGAGAACGATCTCCTCAGTCTGTCCGTGGAGCAGGACATTGACAGCAATCTGTCGCTGAAGCTGCTCCTCTGTCTGGAGATGATACTGTTCAGTAGATGCAGTGGATTCTCCATGATTGTCAGGAGCCTGCTCAGCGCCTGTTACAGATGTCAAATTGTCCAGCTCCGTGCCTACAACAGAGCCTGCCTTCCTCACCAGTTTGTCCAGGCATGAGGCGTCCCACTTCTTTATGCTGCCTCCCAAGCACACCACCGCGTAGAAGAGGGCGCTCGCCACAACCGTCTGATAGAACATCTGCAGTATCTTATTGCAGACGTTGAAAGATGCCAGCCTTCTAAGGAAGTATAATCGTCTCTGTCCTCTCCTGCACATAGCATCAGTATTGGCAGTCCAGTCCAATTTATCATCCAGCTGCACTCCCAGGTATTTATAAGTCTGCACCCTCTGCACACAGTCACCTTTGATGATCACAGGGTCCATGAGGGGCCTGGGCCTCCTAAAATCCACCACTAGCTCCTTGGTTTTGCTGGTGTTCAGTTGTAGGTGGTTTGAGTCGCACCATTTAACAAAGTCCTTGATTAGGTTCCTATACTCCTCCTCCTGCCCACTCCTGATGCAGCCCATGATAGCAGTGTCGTCAGCGAACTTTTGCACGTGGCAGGACTCCGAGTTGTATTGAAAGTCCAATGTATATAGGCTGAACAGGACCGGAGAAAGCACAGTCCCCTGCGGCGCTCCTGTGTTGCTGACCACAATGTCAGACCTGCAGTTCCTGAGACGCACATACTGAGGTCTGTCTGTAAGATAGTCCATGATCCATGCCACCAGGTATGAATCTACTCCCATCTCTGTCAGCTTGTCCCTAAGGAGCCGAGGTTGGATGGTGTTGAAGGCGCTAGAGAAGACCAGAAACATAATTCTTACTGCACCACTGCCTCTGTCCAAGTGGGAGAGGGATCGGTGTAGCATACAGATGATGGCATCCACCGCTCCCACCTTCTCCTGGTATGCGAACTGCAGAGGGTTGTGGGCATGACGGACCTGTGGCCTCAGGTGGTGAAGCAGCAGCCGCTCCATGGTCTTCACCACATATGACATCAGAGCGACAGGCCTGAAGTCATTCAGCTCACCAGGACGTGATACCTTTGGGACTGGGGTGATGCAAGATGTTTTCCAAAGCCTCGGGACTCTCCCCTGTTCCAGGCTCAGGTTGAAGATGCGCTGTAGAGGACTCCCCAGCTCCAACGTACAGGCCTTCAGCAGTCGTGGCGATACTCCATCTGGACCCAATGCTTTGCTGGCACAAAGTCTCCTCAGCTCTCTGCTTACCTGAGCTGCTGTAATTGTGGGTGGGGGGAAACTCTCTCCTATGCTGGTATCAGCAGAAGGATTTGTGGAGGGTGCAGTACTCCGAGGTGAAAGTGGGTTAGGGTGGTCAAACCTGTTAAAGAAGTTGTTCATCAGGTTTGCTCTCTCCACGTCTCTCTCGATGGTGGAATCCCGCTTCGAGCTGCAGCCAGTGATGATCTTCATCCCGTCCCACACTTCCTTCATGCTGTTATTCTGTAACTTATGCTCTAGCTTTCTTCTGTACTGCTCCTTCGCTGCCCTGAGCTGGACTCAGAGTTCCTTCTGCACACGCTTGAGCTCATGCTGATCACCGCCTTTATAAGCCCTTTTCTTCTTGTTCAAAAGGCCATTGATGTCACTTGTAAACCATGGCTTGTTGTTAGCATAGCAGCGTACTGTTCTTACTGGAACTACAATGTCCATACAGAAGTTGATGTAGTCAGTAGTGCAGTCAACAACCTCCTCAATGTTCTCACTATATGATCCCTGCAGGATATCCCAGTCCATAGTTCCAAAGCAGTCTCTCAGAGCCTGCTCTGCCTCAGGGGACCATTCCCTGAATGAGCATGTGGTTGTAGGTAGCTCCCTCACTCTTGGTTTGTAGTGAGGCTGAAGCAGAATCAGGTTATGATTTGCTTTCCCAAGCGCAGGCAACGGGGTGGCACTGTATGCATCTTTAATATGCGTCAGGACAGATTTACCTGATTTACATAAAATAATTTCTCAACTGAAACCCTCTACCTGCGTACTTGACCCAATATCAACAAGTTTTTTCAAAGAAGTATCGGGTGTGCTAATTGATAATATTCTTGACATAGTAAATTCGTCATTAGATACGGGGGTCTTCCCAGACTGTCTTAAGACTGCTGTAGTTAAACCCCTACTTAAGAAAAATAATCTTGACCTCTCTGCTCTTGAAAATTTTAGACCCATCTCTAACCTGCCTTTCTTAAGTAAAATGCAGTTCTAAAGTATGCAGTTAAATGACCACCTCAATAAACATGCTATTCTTGATAAATTTCAGTCAGGTTTTAGAACAAATCACAGCACAGAAACCCATCCATCCATCCATCCATTTTCCAACCCGCTGAATCCGAACACAGGGTCACGGGGGTCTGCTGGAGCCAATCCCAGCCAACACAGGGCACAAGGCAGGGAACCAATCCTGGGCAGGGTGCCAACCCACCGCAGGACACACACAAACACACCCACACACCAAGCACACACTAGGGCCAATTTAGAATCACCAATCCACCTAACCTGCATGTCTTTGGAATGTGGGAGGAAACCGGAGCGCCCGGAGGAAACCCATGCAGACACGGGGAGAACATGCAAACTCCACGCAGGGAGGACCCAGGAAGCGAACCCGGGTCTCCTAACTGCGAGGCAGCAGCGCTACCACTGTGCCACCATCCCGCCAGCACAGAAACTGCACTCGTTAAAGTAGTAAATGACTTGCGGATAAATGCAGACAGAGGCCATTTATCTGTTCTCATCCTCCTAGATCGGAGTGCCACATTTGACACCATTGATCATAATATTCTTAGAAATCGCCTTAGTCAATGGTTGGGTCTCTCTGGCAGTGCTTAAATTGGTTTGAATCCTACCTGGCAGGGAGAAAATTCTTTGTTAGTTGTGGTAATTACAACTCAAAGACACATGATATCTTATATGGTGTTCCACAAGGCTCTATCCTGGGTCCGCTGCTCTTCTCAATCTACATGCTTCCGTTAGGTCAGATTATCTCAGGGCACAACGTGAGCTACCACAACTATGCTGATGACACACAGAGAAAACTGAATTTTTAGTGATTGGCATTAATGGATACAATGAGACTATTAGAAACAAACTGGATGCATTAGGATTAAAAGTCAAGATGGAGGTAAAAAGCTTAGGGGTAACTGTTGACTGCAATCTGAATTTTAAATCGCATATTAATCAGATCACTAGGACAGCATTTTTTCACTTAAGAAACATAGCAAAAGTTAGACCTCTTATATCATTGAAAGATGCTGAGAAATTAGTTCACGCGTTTGTTTTCAGTCGACTAGATTACTGTAACACACTCCTCTCAGGACCACCCAAAAAAGACTTAAATCGTTTGCAACTAGTGCAGAATGCAGCTGCTAGAATCCTAACTAGGAAAAGAAAATCTGAGGACATTTCTCCAGTTTTGATGTCACTACACTGGTTACCTGTGTCATTCAGAATTGACTTTAAAATGCTGCTTATTGTTTACAAAGCCATAAATAATCTCGCCCCATCTTATATATCGGAATGTCTGACACCTTATATTCCAAATCGTAACCTTAGATCCTCAAATGAGTGTCTTCTTAGAATTCCAAGAGCAAAACTTAAAAAACTGCTGAAAGCACATTATTTTAACATGGCTTTCTCATAACTCCACTTTAATTTAATCCTGATACTCTATATATCCAATTCATTATAATAACTATTCATGGTGGTTCTAAAATCCATACTATCCCTACTCTCTCTTCTGTTTCTTTTTCCGGTTTCTGTGTGGTGGTGGCGCAATCTACTCAAAGCACCGTGATGTTCCAACATTGATGGATTACAAGCCAGAAGTCTGCATGACCATCATCATCAAGTCTTTCCATGAGAACCCTAAATACAAAGAGGACTATTTCATTTTCGTTAGGCAGAATGCCCAGTGGGGACTGGGTGGTCTTGTGGCCCGGAACCCTTGCAGTTTTTATTTTTTTCTCCAGCCGTCTGGAGATTTTCTTTGTTTTTTCTGTCCTCCCTGGCCATCGGACCTTACTCTTATTCTATGTTAACTAATGTTGTCTTACTTTAATTTCTTACTTTGTCTTTTATTTTTCTTTTCTTCATTATGTAAAGCACTTTCAGCTAATTTTTTGTATGAAAATGTGCTATATAAATAAATGTTGTTGTTTAACGTTTACATACAGTAGGTCAATAGTCCTATTTCCCCGGATGTTACAATCCACATACTGCGAGAAGGCAGGTAATGTTTTGTCCAGTGTCACATGGTTAAAGTCTCCAGCGATTAGCACAAACACTTCAGGGTGCTGTGTTTGCAGTTTAGCAACAGCGGAATGGATGATGTCACCCGTTATCTCCATGTCCGCCCGAGAAGGGATGTAAACAGTAACAACAATGACGTGTCCAAACTCTCTGGGCAAGTAATAAGGATGCAGACTTACGGCCAATAGTTCGATGTCTCTGCAGCAAGTGGAGATTTTGACGTTTACATGTCCAGGGTTGCACCACCTTGTGTTCACATAGAGAGCGAGTCCTCCTCCTTTCCGCTTCCCACAGGCATTTGTGTCTCTGTCTGCTCTAACTGTGCTAAACCCGGGTCACTCCACGTTAGCATCTGGGATGTTAGTTGTTAGCCACGTTTCACAAAAACACAACAAACTGCATTCTCTATAGGTCCTGACATTTTTCACCAGCACAACCAGTTCATCGATCTTATTTGGTAGTGAGTTCACATTTCCCAGGATCACAAAAGGCACTGAAGGCTTGTATCGCCACTTTCTCGCTAGCCACTTGGCTTTTAGCTTAGATAGATAGATAGATCTTAGCGCCGGCTCTGCTGCCACGATACGACCTTCTTACCTTGTCGGGTAAATAGGGAACCACACCAGCACGGGCCTTTGTTCTCAGCGCTTGAAGTTGACTACCTGAATAGACGAGTCTTGGCGTGTAAAAATCCATGTCCAAGTAGTAAAAAGTAGTAAAAAGTGTCCAGGGAACGAGTCCACATAAAAGAAAGTGGTAGGAGTGATCAGTGAAATAGAGAAAAATAGAGAAAAAGGTAGAAAGATAAAGTCATACACGGAGCTGCTGGAAAGGCTGCCACTTGTGGCGGCGACTGAGCCAAGATACACTGCTGTATATATTAGACATGCAAAGCATCAATGAGCAGCAAATCCAGTTAGAAGCAAATGAGACAAAATCAACTTTTGGTAAAATGCACCAAAGCAATAAACGATGACACCATACGTTGAGTGATGTCAGAGTCTGAACACTATGATGAAGTGGCTGAACGTCGATTGGGATTGAATACATAATGTTTCCTCTGCTGCTAAAACCATTTAACAGCTCCCTGATTCTAGTCCATTTTTTCCCTGATCAGCAGGGGTCTCATAAAACCCTTTGGAAATGTTCTTTAGCAGCCAATGCTGAGGTCACTCTCCATAAGCCAGATTACCTCCAATAATCACACCACCAGAATGCAACCTGCTGAGCACCTCTGGCAGCATATGGATGGACAGTCATTAATGTGTATGCCCCATGTAGCCATACAATTTGTGCCATCTGGGAGATATTTTTTATTGTATAAATACTACAATGCTGTATGTATTTAGTAATTAATCTTGACAATCCCTTTCTTCAGTTGTTTGTCAAATATATCCCAGGCTTGGCAGAACACTTGTGTTGCTATGGTGTGCCATGGAGCCAGTCATATAAGTAGCCACATCTGCTGTTGTTAATTTGAATGGCTATTGATTGTCAGACTGGTAATTATTCTGCAAGGAGTCACAAGGAGATACATGGGCTCTTTACAAAACACAACCAACTCCAATGCATGCCATTGGAGCGTTTCCAGCATAAGTTTGGTACCAAACAAATTCATTTTTCCAACTTGGTAAATGGAAGTTATAAAGAGACCCAACAAAATCATTGGAAGAGTGGGACTAAAATTAGGAACCCAGCAATTAGGCTTAGTCACTGGAAAGACAGTCTCGAAAATGAAGGATTTTTGGGAATTCAGTCTAAAAAACAAAAAGAAAATATGCGACTTTGTGCTGCTCCCCACTATGACAGCTGCCATATTAACTCTACTACATATGGGTTGATTGTTGAAGAGCATATCTGCAACTTATAGCACTTTAACCCTGTTTGAAGTCTGGACTGACTTCTTTTAGAGTTTGTCATTATTGGACTGTATACCACAAAGTTGCTGGCTTAGTTTCCATCACCAATTCACTGGTTGGTCCTCAGTAAATCAAATAAATTGCTTGTGAACAAACTGGAAAAAGTAAAATATTCTATATATACATATAAAGCTATGGGAAGAAGCTTTTTAAAAGCAACATTTTTTGGAGTTTTAAAGTTCCTTACATGTTTCTGGGCGACCATGCAAATATTTAAACATAGCCTGATTGCTAAATTGGACCAGTATGACCAAGTATATCTCCTCATCAATAGACAAATATCCCATCGAAGGTCTGTTCCTGCTTTGCAATGGATGTTGCTGGATCTCTGTAATTCTGTAATCAATATAGTGGGATACAAAACAATACATGAATGGCAATTTGGAGTTTCAGCCTTTTTCCTATATACTGGTAGAGTTCCTGTGACAATGTAATGACAAGCAGCTCTGTTATTGTGTCTCCCTTAAAATGGATTGGCATTCCATTTGAGATAAGTTCCTTTCGTGTGCCTGCTGCTGCCTGAATCACTATGACTGCAAAACAGCATAAATGATGTCTTGAAAAATGGACACAGATCTCTTTTAGTAATTAATCTTAAGAATTACTTTTTTCCGTGACTGCTCAGATGTATCCCAGGCTTGGCAGAGCATATGTGTAGCTAGTGTATCTCTGCATCTTCCTCAACTATCAATAGCATTGTCATTTATTTACCAGATCCATGTTCTAACCCATTTTCCTAACATGCTTATCCAGCTTAGGTTTGTGGAGAATCAACCCTGAATAGTAAAACAGCCCAGTGCAGAGTAATTCATATACTCAACCTAAGTGCAATAAAATTGGCTGATTAACATGCACATTCTCCCCATATCCATGTGGGTTTCATCTGAGTACTCCAGTTTTCTCCAACAGTCCAAAGCATGTAGGATATGTGAATTGGCGATACTAAAAACTGGCCTTAGTATGTGTTTGTTGTGTCACTGTGTGTGTTTGTGTGTGTTTGCCCTTTGATGAAATGGTGGCCTGTCCAAGATTTTCTTCCTGCCTTGCGCCCTATGCTAGCTGGGATAGGATCCAGCACCCCCAGTGATCCTGGTCTTGATTTAGTGGGTTAGAAGATGACATGACATGATATGATTAACATTTTGAAGAAGACACTAGCACATCACAGGGGGTATTTGGTTCAGGTAAAATCAAGGGTCAAGTTGGACCTGTCAAACTCGGATCAGGTGCAAGGCCCCAAAATTACATTATGCAAGTTTAGGAATGGATAGATATATACATACATATAGCATACAAAAATTTAAGAATGAGAAAAGAGAGCTTACAACAACTAATATCTAGCCCTTTTGTTTTCAGCTGGTGCAGTTTAGTTGATTGATCACCATTAGCTGTGAATGCTATTAAAGAACAGAGAACTTTAAATATTTGATGAATATTTTTTCCTGGCTTGAAACACTGGGATCCAATTTTGCATTGTCCAAATTGTATCAGATTATGTGAGCTGTACATGAAACTCCAAGTTTGCAGGCTCCATTCCTATCCTTGACTGAGGTTAGTTCTCCCTAAACATGACCTGGCAAGGCAAACAGGAAAGAATATCAAATAACATGGAAAAAAGTTTCCAAAAATAACAATGAAGAGTGCAATAACAAAAGGAATTAATTTATGACCATGTTAAAGGTCTTCAAGCTGAACAACAGGTTGTGGAATCACACACAGAGGAAAAAGTGACCAATATGCCACTTGCATAAGGACAGTGAACGAGATGAAGGGGATTTAAGGGGAATAATTCAACTGGTTCCTAAACTTTAGGGAATCAGCCTAATATATACAGTACTGTATGCAATGAAACAAAGGGAACAGATATGTGAATAATCTACCCTTGTATATTTCAAAAACACTTTAGGTAAAAGATCCACCCAAATAAGACTATCGAACCATTACAGCCTGACTGTCTGGTGTATAAGTGAGAAAATGCACCCACCTCAGTGGCTGAGGATGGAGTTCCACATATGATTATATCAGTCGTCTTCTCACTGCCCATCTCTCTCTCTCTCTCTGTCTCAATTGCCTTCCGCCCTGCCACCTGAGCTTACACCCCAACTCATTTGTCTCTGTTATAGTAATAAAACGTCAGTTCTGTCTGAAACTAAACAATCTGTGAGTGAATGGGGGTGGTGATGTGGTATAGTGGCTAAACAGTTAAAAAAATGAAACCACAGGGTAACAGGTTTACATCCCACCTGTGGCTCACTGTGTTACCCCGGGCAAGTCATTTAACCACTTTGTGCTCTGACTGTACACATAAAACATGTCTTTCCAGTAAGTATTTTTCAAGGTTTCTACTTTACAATGAAGAATCTACATGAATACAACTCTTCTGGTGCCTTGCCAGTATGTTTGTATAATTTTTTATTTTGCTACATGGTTTTTTCTCATGATTATGTTATTATTCACAAGCACACATAATACTGTATTTATTTCTATAGTTGCAAATAAAGTAATATGCTGAGGGTCAAAAGAGTGGTTCAGTGAGGAATGAACCAAGAGCCTTATACTTTGAAGATTAGCAACTTTTCTTCTAAAAGAAAGACAGAGCTTTTATGAAACAAATGCCTCCACTGCATCGAAATGGGAGCCCAGAGGAGAAACAGGCACCAAAACTGAAAAATCCCTGGCTTAGATGATGATATTCCCTCACTTACAGTATAAGAACTGAAAGCCATTCAATTTTTGTGGTGCGTACCACAATACAAATAACACTACGTTTTCTTTTTTTACTCTTTATTTACATCAAAGTTGATTTTTCAGAATAGGTGCTGCCAGACCACCATGCACAGACATCAATATCCTGAATGCTAGGTTCTCATCCTCTTGCATATACCCACCATTTACCTGAGGTTAGGCCTCTGGGTAAAAGTGGACGTGAAAATGTACTGAAAGTATGCAACAAGAAAAGTCACTAAAAGTGTTATTTGTTCCAAAATAGAGGCAATCATTCAAAATGTACTGACCTCTTCTGTTTCTTCACATTAGTATTGTCATTGATTTGTTTTAAATAAATGTTCCAAAATTACTCTGCAAAGGGGTATATATATGTTTAGTTATTCAACAGATCTGTTGGAGAGCAGCAGTGGATGCTGTCATGGAAAAGAGGATGGTGGCAAAATTTGGTGCTATCATGAAAAAATCCTCTCCAGGAGACACTCTCATGGAGTGCTTTTCACCACAGCCTCATTCCACCACGGTGTGCTAAGAAGTGCCTCTGGGGGTCTTTTCTGCTCACTGCTATCGGGTAAAAATCAATGCTTCCTCCCAGCATACTCTTTAAGTTCATTGAAATTTCTGCACAATATACAGATATTTATTTATTGATCGATTGATTGAATGGCTGTGAGTCTATAATCAGTATTTTATGTTTCTGCAGTTTGTAAGTTAAGATTAAATTTATATTTGCGTGACTTGTTTCAATTTAACTTATGAGACTGATTTGTTTTATTGTTTGTTTACCTTGATATGGGTTTTTCTGTAAGCAAATGTAAGGTTATGTACTTTAGCATTGTGGACTATGTGGTAAACCATTCAGCTGCCCTCAAACCCAAATAATGTCCAAGGTGGCTGCAAGTAACAAACATGAAGATTTTATTAACAAAACAAATACAGGCAAGTATAAGCATTGAAACCCCAAGAGGGTGAAAATAACAAATTCCTATGTCTGTAGGGTCTAACTACACATTACTTGCCCCTCTCTATCCACGAGGTTGTTGGTCTGCCTACCAACTTTATTTGGTGAAACTTCCCTCCCCAAATGTCTCCTTCTTCTACTCTGGAATGGATTCCTCTTGCCAGAAGAGCCCTCATCCAGTTAACCTCTCAATTTGAAGTTTCCCCAGGGTCTGGTCAATGAGTACTTTCAGGTTCCTGCAGTATGTGTGGAAATTCTACTTTCAAGTATAAGAAGAACTCTCAGGTGGTACCAGGAGCTCCACTACAACAGGACAATCAAAATATAGGAGGAGGAGCCCATGTGGCATGTATAAATGGCCCATTGCTCCCTATTTCAACTTAGAGGACTCCTGATAACTGAATGCAAGTTCCCCATTATTTTATAATATTAGATTCAAGGTCTTGAAAGATCATACTGCTGCCAGCAAGTGATAATGACAGCTTGGTAAAACTTACACAATTCTGAAGTTGTAAATATTTGTAAAATCTGTGAGCTTGTGCTTAGTGAAAAAAGCTATGTAAGAATAATCCATATTCAACGGAAATGTGTGTTCAGGCAAACAGAGATAAAGAACTGGAGGATTCATGGATATTAAATAAGAGTTCAGGTCAAAAGAAAAAACAAAAAAATACATACTTTTTCTGAGGAAAGTATTTGCTTTATTTGTCAGGCGGTGTTGGACTCACAATTATTCCTAATCTTTTAACAACACAGCTTGGAGTTAGACAGAGTGGGAGGAGATAATGATGAATTCATCTTCATTTCCTAGCCTACACTCTTAAAAATAACGATTCTTTAATGGCATTTTATGGTTCTTTACTGGGATGTGTGGTTCTTTGTAGAAGTATTGCTTGACAAAGCACCATTTCATTCTGGGATGGGTTATTTGCATATGAAGTTGGTTCATTATACTTTGAAAATTTTCTAATATATAGAAAAAAATTGAAGTCTTTAATATATGGTTAACTACCTAGCAGGACACTAACAGATTATGAAAACCTCAGATTAGCCTGTGTTATTGTACGCAGCAAGAGTCCTTTACAAATCATTAACCTTTACATACCTGTTACCATCTATTCAAGGTTATTTACTGTAATGAGCCTGTTACAGATCTAAATAAATAAAGATTCTTTCTGGAACCTTCATGTGGATTGGGTCTTTTGGCAACCAAAAATGGTCTCCTTATGGCATTGCTCTGAAGAACCACTATACTATCTTTATTTTTAAAAGTGTACAGTGCCTGTGTGTTTACTAATTTTACTCAACTGGAATAATTTAAAACCTTCTTCTATCACTCAACTCATTCGGAAAGAGACATCTTACATTTACTAAAACTAGAAAAAAATAAACACATTTTCTTTAAGGGATATGTCTGGTATTTTTCAAGTCACTTTGTTTTTCTGCAATTATTGCATAAATTAATTTGCCATGCTAAATTATGTTCTAAAGTTTAAAAGAATGATCATGCTTCTCATTGCAGTTTAACATGGGGTCTACAGGACACTGGTGTAAATGTTTAAAAAAGCCTTAAACCTAATTGAAAATATCCGTTTAAAGGCCAAGAATGTTCTGAAGTATTGATCCATGTCATGAGTAGTGAAGAGCAAAACAGTTAACTTTCAATTTGCATACAGAATTGTGAAACTAACACTAACATTAATTTTGCAGGCGATTTTGCAATTGTGAAATGTAGAACTCAAAAAATGGATTCGAATTTTTTTTGCAGATGGAAAACAAAAACAAATAGTTCCTAAATACTCATTCACACTTTCGTGTTTACCAATGTTCTTATCTGCAGCTTCAGAAGCATATATTATTCATACCAAACTAATAAAATGAATTCTATTTATGCCTCTTGTTCACGTCACTACAAGGGAATACATTTTTTAAAAAATATGACATGTTGCATACCTTTCTGTGTACAAGACCAGGACAAAGAAAGTCACTTCTGTCAACCACTCCCTCCCTGCAAACGCCTTATCCTAGTTCAGAATATGCACACTTCGGTGATTCAATAGAGATGTCTATTTAAACCCTAAATGACAGACAGGTGCATGCAAATGGATCTCCTTATATAATATTCTACCGTCGCTGTCCGTTTGTCTGTCCAGGATTTTAAATCACCTGTAGCTCGCAAACCGTTTGCACTATTGAACGGAAATATGGTACACATATGCTATGTGACGTCTTCTATCCGCTTTCGGGGTGATGATTTACCTCCAAGGTTATTCCTCTTTTTATTTTTATATTTATTTTATTTTATTGTAGAATCAACTGTCGGCATGCGCTGCTCGGCCAACGTTCTCATTCCTACCACCTTCGTTTCTTAATCATTCTTGAGGCAGATTGAAGGCTTAATTGCCAGCTTAAGTGAAAAATAGTAAAATGTACTAAGTAATTGCAACACAAACACTGACTTAATCAGTTTTAACGCGAAAAGATGCCGACGAAAGAAGAGAAGATGCGGGCCGCTAGGGTGGAAGCAGCAATCGCATCAACCTCTGAGCAAACGAATGCTAAACATACAGAGCAGAGTATGAAAACTATGAATATTCAAGTCAAGTGTATTCACTGCACGTCATTATGTAGTGCGCCGTTACTGGTGTATTATAACACTCCAAGACAGAAACTAAATGCCTTTTTATCTTATGTGAATGGTTTGATGTCTAGTGAGATGACGATGTTGGGGATTGTGTGATTTAGTAAAAAAAAAGAGGAAAACGGAAGTACTGTTTTGTGTTTGTGAATGTTAATGAAGTTGTTAAGCCGCTATTTCTGATATAACAGTTTCCACGGCACGAACCTGTGGAGCATTCTATACTAGCAGTGATGTGTCAGTAGGTGGTGCTGTCACTGTGACAGCCAATTTAGACACGGCCAAGATGGCTGCTTTGACTTGCTTCCCAATTTCTGCATGTTTACTTAACGTTAAAGTATCCAGTTCCAATAATAAACATTATCTCAGCTGTTCATAAAACATTTTGTCAATCGGTTGGTCCCGTATTATCTCATCTTGTAGTGCCCTTAACTTACAGTGGTGCATAAGCTCACGCAGTGCTGAGACAAATTGTGTAATTGACTAACCTGCTGCCGAGAACGCTGACAAAACCGAAAACGGCTTAGGAGAACGGTCTGCATTGGGCCGAAATGGCCGGTCAGTGCTGTCACCGTGGCTGCATAAGACTCGGCAGTTGATTGGAAGCAGGGTTACCAGACATCCTGATTTGAGCGGGACTACCCCGAGTTGAACAGACAAATCCTGAGTTCCGCATTGCCTCTGAAAATTCCGATTGAAAAATTTGTATGTAGAAAAAAATCTTTTAATTTTTATATTGATCAGTTTAGTGACCAGAAAAAATTTAAGGGTTGTTGTTTTAACTACTCTAATATTCAGGGTGACTTTGACACGTGGTGTGTTCTTGGTTGTCATGCACAGTAGAAGTGCGAGTTAGTTGAGCGCTCACAGGCTTTGTGTATGGACGTATGAAATACCCGCGTTACTCTGAGTTAGACCAACTACCTGTTAAGTGGCATCTGTGCCATTGAATTCAATGCAAATGTACCATTGAATACTTCTGGATACTGTTGAATTAATTAAAAGCTTCCTGACGAATATCTTTGTCATGGACCAGTTTTTACCCATGTCACTCAATGAAGCACGACAATATCAAGTTAAAGAGGCTTGCTTAATTTTTGTAGACAGTCTGGCGTACCACCTTTTATGAATAAAATGTATAACTGTCAGCTGAATCCTAGTGTTTGAATCATGTGTGTTCATGTGCTCGTGTAGTACATTTCTCATGCTCATCATGGCTGCTCGTGTGTGATTTGTTTTGAAATTGAAGTGATACTGATAAAGACTTTTTGGCTAACAAGGTAGGTCGCATCTGTATTCTATTCACATATATTGTGTCGTATTATATGAAACATAAGACATGTTACAAGGTATATCAAACATACTGTACCTAAATTTTGAATGAAAAAGTGAGTGAAGTTATATAAAAAACACACACAGAACATTTACCGTATATTCCTATTTATGTTAGTTTAGTATGCATTGAAATATTGCATTACTACTTGTAGGTGTACTATTGTAATTATTCTGTGATTATTTTTAATATGTTTTTGTCTATATATGTACTTGTTTACATATACTTATGTTTAGATTAAACATTTTTATATATTTGCAATTATAATTTAATTCAAATTAACTATTAGTTCCTTAACACCTTTTGTTTTTTTGGTCGCTCAAAATGTGACTGTCCATATCTATGATTTTGGAAATTTGGCAACCCTGGTTCAAAGGTAGAAAAAATGTGCTGCCCTTCCACTCCCAAATAGTGTAAAAGAATTGCCCTCTTCCTTGCCATCTCAATGTTACCCAATCTGGCTGCCAACAGGTACGTCTCAAATGAACGATACCAGTGACTCCAAGGAACTAGCGGTTCACCAGGTACTGGCAAGAAAGGAGCCGGAGAAGGTAAGCCAAACTCTATAATCCTTGTGGCCAAACTGTTACCTTAGGAATAGTGGGTCATACACACATATAATTCTTAACTACTTTATTAACATCCACAAACACAATACTTCTGTTTTCCATTTTTCTGTTCAATCCTCAACCCACCACATCTCCTTTTTGCCAGACACTACAAATGCCACAAATGTTACTGGAAAGTAATGCAATTTGTTTTACAGATTTTTTTGTGAATCGAAACACAAAGTGTTGCTAAGAATTCAATTTCATCAAAATTGTTTAGCTTATCACTAGCTGTGTGATTGCATGCATATTGTAAAACAGAGCATCCATGTTACATTTAGAAAAAATATATATATTTAAATGAGATCCTACTATTTTAATAGTAGTCAGGCTATGGCTGTTTTCTCTCCACAGCTACTTTTCATTTTCCCCCGGTATGTGGTTCTTGGCTTGATTCCTGGTTGGTGCAATTGCTGTTTCTGCCAGAAGTGATTTGCTTATTTCATGCATGTCCAGTGCCTATTAGACACCCTTGCCTCCAACCCCCAATTTCATAAAAAACATACTGTATATATACTGTATATATAGTATATATATACTAGGGGGTTTGCCCCCTGCTCACTTCGCTCGCCAACCCCCCTGGCCTGTGCTACGCGCCAGCCACTTTGCATCTCTGCTGCCTGCATTGTAAAGACAGGGGCTGAACGCACCCCAAGGAGATGTGGTCACTCCTCTGAAATACAGTTTTTTTTTAACCTCCTCTTTGCTCAATCAGCTGCTGGCTTGCTGCTGCTGTGGTGCCACGTGATCTGCATCTCGCGCTGCGTGTCAAACATTTAAAAGCCTGTACAGCAGCTGTCCTACTTTTTGTCTTTTATTTCCGGCCCCTGGCGTGGTTAAATCTCTTGCCACAAATTCTCGTCTCGTGGGACGTGAGTTCTTGATATTTTTTAGTTTATAATTTAAAAACGGAATAAGGATGTGAGAATCTAACAACATCACATTAAAGTTCAATAAATTCTGAAAAGAACGATACCCAACATATATACATAGGTTTTAAAATAAGCCCTATTTAAAGCATGACAGAAAACGTCACATAAAAACATCACATAAAATCATTGCACAGAATCGTTGCACTTTTAGGCTTAGGATTTTATATATATATAGAGTAGATATATATATTTGTAGTTAGTAACCAACAAAGAGAGAAAAATTAATCATGTATCTTAAAATAGTTTGTTCATAAGCTTTCAGCTCCTTTCAGGAGTCATCATCAGAGGAAAATGATTAGACATATGGGAATCCAAGACAATATATAGCATATAAAGAGGGGAGGATAGGTGGATGTGGGTGGGGTGATTAATGAGCTGGTGTTCAGAGGGTGTTGGTCAAAAAGTCTTACTTATTATTTGCATGTTCTTCTTTTCAAACCTGCATATGCTGGGTTCATGCTTAAATGTCTATTAGTGGCATTTTCATTGGATAGCAATGATTCTGCCAGTTCTCTGGCACTTTTAGTATTAGCCTTGAATGTTACTTGTACTGCGCCCCATTTAAATGTGTGTTCAGTTGAACTTGTATGTGCGTAAATCAGAGACCATAGTTATATGTATATATGTGTTTGTATACGTGTCAGTTTAACCTACAAATATTATACATCAGCATTGGTTCAGTTTTACTTTATCTGCAATGAAAAGTTTTGATAGCTAAATATTAAGCTGGCAGTGCATCAATGGATGCATTTGAGCAGCCTTGCAAGATGCATGTAAGGATAGGCTAAACGTTTGATCACAATACTGATAATGCTTTTAAATTAATATCCTTTTCCTTATGACTATTGTAGAGTGCTCAGAGAACTCAAACTTTAATCACTCTGCATTCTTTATAAAATATTTATTTTCCAAAATAAAAACAAAGGGACTGTAGTTCAGTTACTCAGCCCAAAGACATTTTCTATCCTGTTGTGTTCTTGTCTTTTCAAGTTAACAGCTACTCCCTAGTTTATTACCATATTTTATTAGGTCTTGGAGCCTCTTTGAAGCTCAGGTCCATGCAGTTCATTGCTGGAAAGTCTTACTTACACAAAACCTACACCCTTCATGTAAACTGCACTGAAGTAAAAGTTTGAATTTTAATGACTACTTTCTTGATTTTCTTTTTCTGATCTTCCATTGCATGTATTGTAAGTGCGAGTCTGCACACTGCGGGTGCCAGCCAGGACTGGCGGCACCATTAAAGCGATTTAGGCATTCACCTAGAGCTCATATCAAAAGGGGAGGTTTGGCACAGATTCACAGGTTAGCTACCAAACAGTCGGTTGGTGCACTAATAAGCTTGGCCTAGGGCGCAAAATAACCTAGCACCAGTACTGGTGCCAGCTTGCATGTGATTGATAGGTACATTCTCTGCTTGGCTATGGACTATTTCAGCCCCAGTTTAAGTTAAGATGTTTCGCAGCATTTAGAAAAATAAGTTGGTATTTTATATCCACCCTACCTCCAAACCGAACCACACACTCTCTCACACTAATGTGAAACCACCATGTCACCTAACCTGTATGTGTTTGGGTATGTGAGAGGAAGCCCCACATTCACTTGTGGAGAATGTCCAAACTCCACCTGAACAATGACCAGGGATGGGATTCAAACTCGAGACACTAGATCCATAAAGCAGGGAGGCTACTGTATTTCCCTACATAAGTGCTACCGGTCTACACAGTATTCAGACTACTAGCAAATAAAATATCCCTTGATAATGCTACATGGTGCTAAACAGCTTAAGAAATGTGAGTGGTTTCATGCTGTTTTACTTCCTTAACATGCCAAAATTAGGGATAAAGTTTATTCTTGTTGTCAAACATATATCAGAAATGCAAATGGCATATTTCCTGAAATCAAAAACCTTTGCTGCTTCAAAGTGGATATATTCCATAAGTTTTAAGGATTTTTTCCCATTTACATTGATTTCCCATAGATCTGATTTTAAACTGTAAGAAGAGGATCAGTATTTTTCTTTCATTTATTTAAAAAAAGCGCTTCACTTAATAACACAGTTTACCATGGTAAATGTACATCATGGCCGTGAAAAGGTAATGCCAATTTGAATATTATGAAGTGCAAAGCTTTTTTTCAAGATTTGGCAAGAATTTTATTAATGGTGTTGAAAAATATGTTCCTCTGTTCTGCTTTCATTTTGATGCTTTAATGTAAGCAAGGAATTATTTTAACAAGAACCTTTTGTACAGTAGCTATACAATAGCTCTCCGAAATGAGTAATGGTGGTTTTTTTTAGATATTTTGTGTATTTTTGATTGCACATGTTTATGTATTGTAACATGACCATTAAGGTTTAATATAATTAATATAAAAAGAACAAAAAAAATGAAATCTGAAAAATACTATAAAGAAATGGGGTATTATTTTCATTTTATCTTGAATGAAATCACAGGGCGCCTCATTCCATTCTCATTTCTTACTTATTGTGCAACTCTGGAGATTCTAAATATGCTCCAATTGTAAAAAAGTTAATTTAGTATGGATCTTAACTTTTTGGTGTTCCATAAAATAGAGTTTCTTTCTTTCTTCAAATATAAATCCTCAGCATTCTCAAATGGTTTACACAAAATTAATAAACACAGCTCTGTTGCTATGCTATATGAATACTTGTATAGCAAGTGAGAATTTCAGCCGTGTCAGTATCAAGTAGAAGAGGATTGGTGCTTTCTCTTCTGTGAAGGAATATACTGTACTCTGATAAGCCAAAACATTCTGACAACTCCCATATGAAACGAATGATATCAACTATCTAGCATGTGCCAAGGTCAGGGATATATTAGACAGTAAACTGACAATTGGGTAGTGATAGTCGATGGGTGGAATTCAGAAGATATAGATAGACTTGAGTGACTTTAATAAGGGACAAATTGCTATGGCCTGATGAATGGGTCAGAGCATTTCCAAAATGGCAAGGCTTGTGGTGTGCTCATGGTCAGCTGTGGTGAGTAATTACTAGCAGTGGCCTGAGGAACGAAAAACCACAAACCATGGCACTGAGCAGGTGTTGGGCGGCCAACACTCATTGATGCGAGAGGTCAGAGAAGGCCATCCCCATGTGGTATGAAACAATACAAGGACTACTGTTGCACAAATCGCTGATAATTTTACTGATGGTTGTAGGAGTAATGTAATCCAACACATAGTGTATCAAAATCTGCTGCATATGGGATTACATAACTACAGGTCAACCAGAGTGCCCATGTTAAACCCTGTCCAAAGTCAAAAGAGCCTACAATGGGATGCATGTTTCAGAATTGGACTTTGGATCAATGGAAGATGGTTGTCTTATTTGATGAATCACATTTCTTGTGACATCATGTGAACGACTGAGTATGTGTGTGTCATTTACCTGGGGAAGAGACACCAGAATGCACTGTTGGAAGAAGACAAGTTGGTGGAGGTAGTGTGATGCTTGGACAATATTCTACTGGGAAACCTTGGGTATAGGCATTCATGTACAAGTTCATTTGACTTTTACCACCTGCCTAAATATCATTGCTAACCAGGTACACCCCAATGGAAGTGGCATCTTTCAGCAGGATAATACACTGTTACTCTGCACAAATTGTTTGGGAATTGATTGAAATATGTGATGATAAGTTCAGGGTGTTCCTCTACACACGCCCTGAGCTACATTACAAATGTAACAACCTGGCCATGGAATGCTACATCTATGTTATAATATAATAACGGGGTCTGCATATCAAAGCAAAATACAATATATCAACTTCATGTTAATAAAAATAAAAAATGATAGGTAATCAGATATTTTTATTTTAGTATCATTTTTTTTCTTCAATTTTTATGTAGAATTGAAATAAAAATATATATAAGAACTTAAAATTTCTTCTTGCCAGTTGATAAATGGACAACTTTTTCTTGTTTATTTTTTTCTGCCAGAAACCAATAGCCGCAGCTTTAACTGTATAGTCCTACTGCATTCGGGTTACCCCATATCTTGGATTTTTTCTCTTTATTGTATATTCATCAAGAAATATGTCCTTTAAATACTGACTAGCATTTTGTAATGGGAAGTTGGAAGGAATGTTAAAACTATACAGCATTTTGGACTGATCATAGAAGGTTGCTGCCAATCTGAAACAGAAGAAATGGCTCGACCTAGTGGCCCTTCTTATAATTTACCTACAGCTACTTCTAATCCCAGCCATTCTAGTTATGCCTGTGATTGTTGTTTTAAAAAAATCGTAAGAGTTTTGAAAATCTGTAGCTTAAAAGATATGTTACTCTAGTATGGTCCCATTCACTTACTTTGTTTTTTTCTTTTTTAATTCTTTCTCTCCTTCACATGAATTTAGCTGATGGAATCATTTCACAGTTACAGTACCTTCGTACAGCATATATGAAACATCTCATTTTAAGCTTTGTAGTTCTTTTTGTACTGACAGTTAGGCTTTATAGAAGCTGTTGTACTAAAACTCTCAAAGAGCATGTCCAAAACTATGCCTTTTACTGCAGACATTAAAAAAATGCAAAACCGCAAAGCAGAAAAATCAAACATAAAACTATAAAACATAAAAACATAAAACATATAATACATACACTACAAAGATGTCAATTTCAGAATACAACAGATAAAGGAAAAAAAAATAATTTTCACAGCCGTGCAATTGGTGGAAGGATAGTGAATCCATAAAGTTGAGAGAAATTTACAATAACAGCAATAATTTATTTTTTGTATAGTCCAAAATTACACAAGAAATACCTCAACAGGGATTTAAAGGGGCTTTAATAGGCCCCTTTTTGACAGCCCATACAATGCCTTGTCTCCCTAAGAAGACAAGAAAAGAGAAAATGACAAAAAAAAGCAGGACGATTCAGGTCATCCAAAGTACTGTATCTCACAGATTTATATTGAGTATACCAAATTATTCAGAGGTGCTACATTTCTAGATGTTGTCAGTGCAGGACAGTGTTTCAAGAAGATTTTGAAATATTTTACATTAGTTCAGACTCCACTGATTTTAATCAGGGCCATCAAACATTTTAAATGTGAAAGATCCAAGGTTTCAAATGGCCTCTTATTTATAAATAGGATGCATTGCTATATTATTAATGTTTTAAAAAATTAGCGATACGTGCATATGCAAATTAGAACCAGTTATGTTTTGCAATTTTGAATGGCACTTTTCAGTGCGTGTGGGTGGAAAAACCTATCTGATTTTTCTGTCTCGTCCCTCCATCTATCCTTTGTTGTTATTCATGTTACTTGAGTGTTGGAGTTTACTTTACACATATGGCCAGCAGTTGCATTTCTTGCTTGAATGAACTAAAGCAATGGTTTCTGGTCCCAGTCCAGTGGGAGCACTGTGGCTTCAGGTTTTTGTACCAACAATTAGTTTGTCACACTACTGCACATTTCTAAATACAAAATAACAGAAATAAACAAGACCAGCTAATTAAATTATGAGATCTGTTAGAAGTAAAATGACTCACTGATTGTGAAACTTGTTGGAAAGTAAACCTGCAGCCACAGGGGTCTCCAGGGCTGGGACTGGCAAGCACTGCTCTCAAGGCATCTGCACTCTTATGATGACTTGTTCTCACAAATCTGTTGTTCCCAGTCAGGTGTCATGTTTAAGAGTGACACATTAGTGCCTAAACTGTGTTTAGCACTTGCCTTGCTTTTTCAGCTTTATTGATCCAGGTCTTACCAGTTCACTTTAATTCATACAATTACTATAATATCTTCTTGAGTATTAACCATTACCATTCTGGCAGATGGCCGAGGCCCTTGCCTGACCAGGACGCCTCCACACTGGGAGCACCGGGGGAGCAAGTGTGACCAGACCATTACCTCCCCCAGAACGTTAGATGGCAGCCCCCCTGTGTTGCAGCCGTGCCTCAGACTCCCACAGGGCTTCATGAGAGTTGGAGTTTGGTACAGCCCTGTCGGGATCTGTGGGTGCTGCCAGGGGGTGCTACAATTACTATTGAGCTCTGGAGAGAAGCTCTTTCGTCACACCTGGAAGTGCTGCCGGAATCGCACCATCAGACACCTGGAGCACTTCCAGGTGCCCTATATAAGGGGCCAGCAGACACCATTCTGGGAGCCAGAGTCGGGAGGAGGAGGACGATGCTTGCCTGGAGAGAGAGTGGAGGAGAAAGAAAGAGAGAGATAAAGAAGAAGAAACGATACAGAGAAAAGTAAAGCGTGTTGGAGTTTGTTGGAACTGCATAAATAAAATCTCTTGTGCTTTGGTACTTTTGTCCTTGGCATCTGTCTGTGATCTGGGCTGGAATGTTCACACCATATAAAAACAAAACAGCAAAGGAAACCCAAGCCTTCACTTCCAGGTGCTTTATTAAAGGAGTTACCTCACTCCATTCAGAAAGCCAGAGTCAGGAGGAAGGGAGACAAAGCTTGCCGGGAGGAGTGGAAGCAGAAGGGGAGACAGAGAGAGAGAGAGAGAAGAGAGAGAAGGAAACATGCTGTATTTGTTGTATTACTGGTGCTTGCTTTACTGTGGTAAGCAGATGGGAAATGAGTAAGAGCGTTTCCTGCGAAAAATTAAAAAGTGTGTGCTGAACTTGTGTCCTGCGTCTGTCTGTGCCGGGCTGTGCACCCCCTGCAGGCTACAACATACATACATTTTTTAAGAGTGAGCCCAGAAGTTTTCTCTAGTCTTTGAGTAATACCACAATCCAAAATACAAAATAATAACAGCAGCTAAAAAAACAATTATTTTTCCTATTGGATTTTCATTTTCTTTTGCTTGTTAGAGAGTAAAGTTTTTTACAAATATATTTTTGACACACCGCTGACTTTTATAGCACGGCAATGTTGATATCACAAAGCACATTTGCATGAACCACCAAAAGAATCATAAAAAAAAAAAAAACAGAAAGAAAAAGTAACCACCACCTCAAAAAAAAAAAAAAATGAAAACATTACAGATAATAAAGAACTCCTGCCAGAGCCTCTCTACTTATAGTGCAGTCTTTAAACGTGTCCATCAGGCATCATTGGAAACCTTTGATGAAACATCAAAGTGCTCTGGGAGAATGGATAACTCTCTTTTTGGAACCTAGGAGTAGTCATCTGGACCATGTCCACGCCAGTGCTCCAAGAGCTGCACTCTAAAAGACAAATGATGGAGTCAAAATCTTTGAGTTTAATCCTCTATGACCAGGGGTGGGCAAAGTCATTCCTGGAGGGCCACAGTGGCCGTGGGTTTTTGTTCCAACCCAGTTGCTTAATTAGAAAACAATCCTTGCCAATAATTACATTTCATTGCTTATTAGTGCTTTAACTCTGCAATGTCAAGTCATTCTCATATCTTAGATTTTTTTCCATTCTAAGGATATCATCCAAATACTTTGAAGTGTAAAACGGACGGGTAATTCTCAGTCCTTCACTTTTTTCTCTTCTTTCCTTCCAAGTATTTAATTAAACCAAATAGTGCACAATAAATACACACAGGTGTAAAGAGTAACAAGCAAAATGGATAACTGCTGGTTTCTTTTGTCATTTGCATCTTATTGCTAATAAGGAGCAATTAAAAACCGAGAATGCAGCTGTTTAAGACTTAAATAAGCAATAAGGGTTCAAAATCTTAATGAGGGAGATAACTAAAATGAAGCAGAAGTGTTTCTAGAGCAATAAGTGCTTCTTATTAAGCAATTGGGTTGGAACAAAAACCTGCAGCCACTGCAGCCCTCCAGGAATGACTTTGCCCACCCCTGCTCTATGACTATTGAGAGTTTAAGGGCTCAGATAATTGTAATTTCCCACTGGAAAGCCAGAGAGCACTGTCAACTGATGTCTTTTCTCTAACTCTCTCTGTAGATCAGACAATTGACGACCATGATATCGGTGACATCACTTCCGGTCTCTGAGTCCCTAGACCCTCCTCTTCTTGCCATGATCCAATAATATCAGAAGTTCCTCCATCTTGAGCAGTCTGTTTTAAAGACTTGCATCGATATGACATTTTTTTCTTTTTGATGCGTCAATACCCCCATTTTATTTATAATATACAGGATTGGCCTTCGGGTGCCTCTCTTGTCTCTTTTCATTATGCGATGACTGTGGTAATACACACTCGTATACTTAAATTTCCCTTGGGATCAATATCTATCTATCTAATCCATTTTGAATGAAAAACATGAAAAGTTTGCTTTATTTTGAAAGATCTGAGTAGAGCTAGTTAATTTAGAGCTAGTCAAAATTTGTAAGTGTTTTTGTTATAAATCCAAATTTGGCAACGGAATTGTTCTATCACATCCAATTTTTGAGTGATAAAGGTTTAAAATGAAAAAAAAATACTAGAGAAAAGACATAAAATATTTTTAAAACAAATTTTTTAGACTTAAAAAAATTAATCATAATCATTTTAAGTATAATTATTACTTACAAAAGGTAGTAACATTGCAGGTTTTTCCCTCTTATAATCCCCTGAGGGTGTTTCATAGTGGAATGACCAACAGATGTCTGTTAACATAGACTCACTCCACTTTCTGCTAATGTACCTCTCCATTTGAGTGATCTCTTGGTGGAACCTCTCCTAATGTCCATCAGTGACCACCCCCATGTTCTCAGGGAAAAATCAAAAGGACAGATTAGGAAATGGATTTTTAAAGGCCTGTTGCAACAGCAACCTTTATTTATGTTTCACATTTTCATACATTTCAATAGCTCAAAGTGCTTATAATAATAATGGTGAAACACAGTCACAAAAGAATTTAAAAATGAAAGAACAGTTATTTACAACAGAAGATAATCATAATGTTCAGCTTAATAGCAAAACTATGGTCAAATGGCCAGGGAGGACACAAAAATAAAAACTCCAGTTGATGGGATGTTGGAGAAAACAAACTTGCGGGGTTCCAAGGCTAAGACAGTCCAGCCACCCAGGCATTCTGCAGTCAATGAATGTGTCACCATTAACAGCATACTCTTGTGGAGCTCTTTTTATCTTCTCAGCATCCCAGGTGGCTGCAGGAGACTTAGGTCAGGGGAGTGGCACCTACACAGAGTACTCCAAAAGAAGAAAAGACACAACAGTAGTGATTAAAGTCCGGCCTATAAAACACCAAATAGGATTGCATATGATGAAAGGAATCAGAATCCTCGTCCCCTCAGTAATGTCAGTGATTCTAATGATTTCTTAAGTGATCAAGAAAGGAGTTTAAAGAGGTGGGTTATTAGTAGCTTTTTGAAGTGTTCAGCTGTACTGGTTTGGTGAATCTCTAATGATAAAGCATTCCAGATTTTTGATGCATAGATACAAAAAGCCACCACTCCAGTTCTTTTATGGCTCACTCTCAGAATATAAAGTAGTGAACAGTGTTAGAGAATCTATGATTACAATTAAAAGTATAGGAGGATAAGCACTCTAAAATACAAGTATCTGCTAGATTGTGAAGAGCTTTAGATACAATTTAATATAATTTAAAATCAATCATAAAACACATAGACAGCCATTGCAATGATACTAAGACTGGTGAGATGTGCTCACATTTTCTCTTTTTTAGTTAAAATTCTTGTAATTGCATCTTGGACTAATTGCAGCTGATTTAGATATTTTTTGGTAATCCTGATAGGAATTCACTGCAGTAATTTGGAAGGCTAAAGACAAAAGCTTGTATCAACTTCTCAGTATCTTACAGTGATATAAACGATGCAACTCCCTCAATATTTCTTAAGTGAAAAAATTCATTCTTAGTTATCTGCTTAATATGTGGTTTAAAGTTTAGCTTTGAATTTAAAATTATGCAGAGATTCTTTACTTCTGGCCTTATTGTCTAGTTTATTTCTAAACTCCAAATTTTTAGTTTGCTGCCAATAATGAAAATTTCTGTTTTTTCCTTGTTAATTTTAAGGGAATTATTACTCCTTCATTCAATGACATTAGTAAGACACTGAATCTAAAGATTTAGAGCCTCAGGATCCCTTGTGCTAGCAACAAATAAATCTATTTATTGTCTGCATAACTGATAATTCACTTTATGCTTTGAAATAATCAGGCCAATGTGTAGTTAGAGAATAATTAGGGGCCTAAAATAGATCTCTGTGGCACACCATACATAATATCATGGATCCTTGACATATAAACGTCACTTCTTATGATATGACTTAAACCAACTCAATGACTAAGGCGGTCAATAAGAATGCTATGATGGGTGGTGTCAAATGCTGCACTCAGGTCTACTAGAACAAGAATAAATGGATTATTTGAAACAGTATTATAACTCAAGTCATTGAATATGTTAACCAATGCAGTTTCTGTACTATGATTTGGTCTGAAAACTTCCTCATATTTATCCAGAATATAATTAATCAATCAATTGATTGTTGAAAAACTACTTTTTCTGGAATTTTGCATAAAAAGGCAGGTTAGAGATAGGTCTAAAATTGTCCAACACAGAAATATCAAAATTCATTTTCTTAAGTAGTGGCATAATTACAGCAGTTTTTAGAGAGTCAGGAATGAACTCTCCATGAACAATTAAGTATATGAAATACACTGTTGATCACTGAATCACAGTAGTCTTTAAAAAAGCCGGCAAGGACTGGATCAATGACACTTGTGAATGGTGTTAGCTGAGTAATTACTCTATGAAGATCATTTGGGCTTTTTTAATAAAGAGGTTTGACTGACTGTATTCCTTACATTGAGGTTCAGCTACAATTTTCCTTTAGTGTGAGGTATTCTTCAACTCATATTATATAATTTATTTGAAATGAATGCTGTGAAAGCCTCATATTTAGCCATTGATGGCTCAAACATCTGTTCAATAGACTAAGCCGGGTGCAAAAGACAATCAATGATTGCAAATAGGATTCTTAGTTTTTACTGCACTATTGTTTAAAATGTTGGAAAAATAGGACTGTCTCTCAGATTGAAGTAAGATATTATGTTTGTTAAAGGATAAGTTCAGTAAATGTTTTAAGTTGAAGTTATTTCTACACAAACATGGAATTATATGCATTTGCCATGTGAAACTGTGTTCAAAGGTTAGGCACATTCTATACATTTAGAAAAGTATCTTGTCCACATTGGAGTTTTTCAATGGAGGGTATGGGGCACAGAGTAAAAACTTAAAAACTTAACAAATCGTCCATTTTTCAAGCCAAGACAGTCGAGTATTGATCAGCGTTTTCTTTGTTTTTAACACGTTTGTGATAACAAAAGGGTTCTGGAAATAATCATTTTATCACATATTCCTCATACAGTTTTTCACATAGTATGGATACGTTTTTATAGTCACTTGTGGGAATTCTCATGTAAATACAGAAGTAAATCAAAACAAAACCAACCACATGGCACAAAAACTTTACTGTAATTCGATCTTTTCAGAGGAAACCACCCCATGAGGGGGTGAAAGGTTGTTGCGCTGGAAGAATAAGTGTTGAGCTATCACACATGGCTGGACTTCTTTTCAAATGGCTATGGTATTTTTTGTTCAAAAATAACTTCTATAAACTATTTTACAATGTGTGTGTAATTACAACACACAGATCAAATTGTCAAAACTAATTATTGTTATAACTATGGATAACAAATCCCAAAAATGTATTAATAAATGGGTTATGAAGTATAACTCCAGCTGAAATGTGTAAAAGAGTAAAAACACTATGGGATGCTTCCAATGTGGAAGATATTGCATCTCACTGGTAAACTTCTTCATGCCTAAAGCCAGGCAGTTCCAAGTCAGTAAGATGTTGACCCACCAACATTTGCCTGCTCCAATACATGCTTGGAGCTTAGTGCTTAGGCACAACATGCAGACTGAGCTAGCATGCCGCACGGATCTAAATAAAAAAAAACATGTTAGTAGCACTTTGATTTGCAAGATGGAACAATAGAACATTGTTTACTCCAGAACATTTAGAAGACTTGAAGGAGATGGGAAAACCACTATTGTTGACTGGAGGTTTGCCAGACTAGATAAAAGTGCAGCTGCCTTCCAGAAAACTGGTCTAGCATTGAGTGGATCTTTCAAAGGACAGAACGATATATTCTTCTGGACAGCAAAAGAGCCCAAAGAAGCTTAACACCACGAATTTACCTTTTGGTTTCACTGGCTGCTCCAGCAGGTGGCTCAGAACACACTGCTGCTGCAGGTCCCATTAATATATTCAGTAGCTATGCACCTACCTTGTTTTCTTCTGAGGATGTCAAGGATTGTTTCTTTGAAGCACTTGATAGATTGATTAGCAATATAGTATTGCTAAGAATAAACTCCTATTGCTTTTCAGTTACTTCAGAACCTAATTAGGAGCCTATCACACTTCTTGGGCATCTTACTGTAAATTAGGCATCACAGATTCAAGAGGATGAACAAGAATGGATGACAACTGTTACAGATGTGTTCCTATCACAACCTCTGCATTAGTAACACTTTTTCCAGTCAAGGCTCAAATGCAGGGTTTCAGATTTTATCAGTGATAAGCTTTTCAGTATGTCACACTGAGGATACCATTCTGAGACTGATTGATCACTTTGAGTTAGCCTGCAGATAGTTTGGACTTACGAGCAGCCTGAAGACTTACTGACATGGAAAGGATATCAGTCATGCATATTCTATCAGGATACATGACTGCACTTTTTCAAGGTCATGGAAGACTTTACGTTAATTTGGATGAAAAACTTCTACTCTTTTCTCCCTAGACACCAGCATCAGCAAGTGTACTAGGAAGTAGCATCAGCCATTGTCAAGCTAACTTTAAGGGTCTGGAGCAACGGTTTGGTTCAAGTGAACACCATGATGCACGTCTACCAGGCTTGCATCTGCATACTTCTCTATGTCAGAGAAACAGACACCACTTATATGTGCTAAAAGGGACATCTCAACAGCATTCACATGCAGTGCCTTAGACACATACTAGGAACCAACTAGCAGATTCAAATTTCTCATAATGAAATCCTGCTTCACACATGTGTGACCAATGTGTTCTCAATTCTAAGTCAGCAATGCCTCTGTTGGCTTCGACATGTGTGATGTGTAGGGAACCACCAAAAGCCCAAATACAGAAATATCCTTTAGGGCCAACTTGCCATTTTTGTACTAGATGTGCTGGATACTTTGCCTTCACATTTGTGTAATGGCCATATTGTCTGTAAATGAGACAAGAAAATATGGCGTCAGTTCATATAACTGGGAGGTAATAGAAGATGACCAATATAGTCAATGGAAAACATTTTAAAAGAATTTCAGGTAGTCATATCCAGTAATAAATAAGGAAGCAGCGAACAAAGAGAACATTGCAAGCGAGTTACAATCTCCCCTTTATTCCACTGTATCTGTTTCAAACGTGTAACCTGAAACATGAACTACCACTGCAGGAGTGGGCTATCCAAACACACCAGACAATGTTACACAAAGTTCCAAATGTGCCTCAGGTGCAGGAACACCGGCTTTGTTTCTTGAGACAAGGTCTGCCAATATAAAAAAGAGAACAAACAGCTGCTCCGTACCCTCAAGCAAGTGTTCCCACACCTCTAGAGAAGGTTTCATAGCCAATAAAACCATATTCCCATTTCACAGTTTTTTTCAGCTGTAGAGAGCTTCTAAGAAAACAAGGTGCAAGGTTACATGAAACAACTGCCTCCAGTTCAGAAGGAAGACAATTATCAGAGTTGGGATGGTTGGTGCTGTAGAAAAAATTATTTTAATGTTGACAAAGGTATCTTGCATTTCTGAAGACCAAACAAGTTTTTTGAAGTTTTCTTAGTCTGACTTAAATTTTAGTGATAATTTCAGCACATTTATTGGTAGAATAATGGTAATAATTTGCAAAGTCTATGAGGCTTTGGACTTGCTTTACTTAATTAGGTGTTCGCCTATCCTTTATGGCTTAAATCCTGACTCGGTCCATGCTGAGACCCAAAATTTGATAACCCAAGAAGAGTAAAGAGGTTTAATGGCATTCCCAGTTACTTTGTTGTAGAATCCATGTTTTCTTTGACATTGCTGAACCTCTCTTACATGCTCAACATATGTGTTATAGTTCCAAGAAAAAATAAGGCTGGTATCTACCATATATAGTCCAATATAAAACCCCAAATGCCTTTTGAAAGGTGTCATTTACAAAAATCTTGAAAGCAACAGAGATTTTGGCTAATCCACAGGGACTGACCAGGTACTTGTAGTGTCCCTATGTGCTGCTAAACGTTTTCAGCTCATCACCTTATCTCATATACTTTGGTTTGCATGTGCTTCAAAGACTCAGTTTAGTTAATGACTCTGAATTCATTCATCTGATTCAGAAGGAAAAAAATAATGGTAAGGGGAGGTTGTGTTTCTTAACCCTTATATTATTCAGTTCCTATATTTTCTACTGGGACTGAGAGAATCGTCATTTTTCCTCCCCATAGAACCACACTGGAATAAGTCTGCTGCACATTCTTATGAACCTGTACACCATACTATTTGTTGTATATTCATCTATGGCTTTAGTTTCTGGACCTGTTAATTAACAAAATACAGAAGTGAAGGTGTACACAATGTAAACGGCACAATCTTGATGAGTGTGTGGTGGCAATGCTGATGATTTTTGTTTGCTAAACACATGTGAGTGCAGCAACATCATAGTAATGAGTGAGCAAAACAACAGGGACCCTGCTTTGGACTTTATGTAGGCATTGTTGAGGGCAGGTTTCTTCTCAAAACTCTTAACTTCCCCTTTTCCTCAGTTAATGAACGGATGTTTCTTCTAACCTGGGGAGTTTGGGGCCTGCCAAGTCAGGGATCAAAACCTGAATTCTGTCAAAGTACAAAGTGGGATGGGTATCGGAAGTATAGTATTTTATGAAACCCCTTTTCCATTGTGCCACTCCCAGTGACCGGTTATAGTTTGATTTTATATTTGGTGGGGAAATTGGGTAGGTGTACTTCATTGACTATGAACGAGTTAATGAAATTGTAGGTTGCCACCAAGTCTGCTGGTGCCTGAAGTCTATGTTTTAAAAAAGATGTATCCAAAAAGCTACTAGAGGTTTGGGATCCAAAGCTCTCATTCACTCTAAGAACCTCCATATAAGATGAGCCCACTCATTCCAAATAACTTTGGAAGCTGATTAACTATGTGGACTGAGCCTCCACAATAAAATCACAGATCCTATCAAAACCCTGTCCTCCACGCTTTTAAACTAATTACAGACATAACCAGTTCCGTAGGCTTGTTTAGTTCTTCTCATTCAGGTGGGATTCTTGTTTCTATGGACTTATTACCTTCTGTGCTCTTTTCAAGCCAAGTACCTAATTTAAGGGCCAGACTCATATCTTCAGCAAAGGAGTCTGTAGCGTTAGGGCATGCTATGCCATCCTTGAGTTTCTCAGAGAAACCATTCCCAACATGCAGAGACTGAAGGCTGCATTGTTCCACCACAAGACTGCTGCCAGTGCCATGAAAGTCACAACGTAGATTCAATAATCTGATAGTTGTGACAGATTCTCAGTTACTCTCTCTGTCTTTCTGCAGGACATCAAACAAAGAATTTAAACACCTGGATGAGACTACAGCTAGGATGGTGGGTATCTTTAACAGAAGTCAGTCACCCACTCGAGCATCTGCCCACCAATAGCAAGATGATAAATGCTATTTTTGCCTTTTCTGAAATCAAACAAAACCATCAGAAATTAAATATTCACATGTTGCTGAGTGTTGCTCATCAACATAAAAGCAGTCACACTGAGCCCTGAGAGATATTTGGCTTTAACAAACTGCATTTTGTGAATCTATTCTTGTGTGCTTAAAACAGCATTTACTATACAATAACAGATGATGGGCTTTGACAATTATATATTAAAAAAAGGATTCTGTGAGAAAATGCTATTTACTTAAGACTACATTGTTTTTTTTCTCCTTCACTTGGGAAAATGACTAAGGTTATTTACTTTTAATTGCTCTGTCATTATAAGATCTATTTTGAACCTGCAAACAAGAGTTTAAACCCACAGTAACTATTTGTGGCTGCCATTTAAACCTCCTGTGGATTGGCTACAATAAATAAAAGCACGAATAGCAGAGTCCTTGTTGGGAGTCATATTCTTTCCAGAACTTCAAACTGATGCTGCATAACCAGATCTCCATACTGGAAGATTGGCCAAAATACTGGAAAATATAAAATTATAAATATAGTGAAAAGCATGGCACAGTTGCACATTTTTTAAAACTGAAAGTTCTAACCTATTTCTTGCCAGTTTATCCTTTATCAGTTGTGTGCCAGAAATGGAATCATCAAAGGAGATACGAATGATTGTGGGTGGGTATAGAGCAAAAAGTCAACAGAGGTGAAAAGGGTAGAAAGGCAGAGATGGTGCAAATTTTAGACATTGGAAGAGGTAAATGGCAAGGTTAGTTAAATTTTCAGCACTGGAAGAAATTAAAAATGAAATTTACCTTTTTACTTTTATCTGACAAGTCTATTTAAACCAGTATAGTAGGGCACAAATAAGCCAACCCTGTACCGCCCAATAGATTTACAAAGTAATGAATCAAAGAAACCTGCTCCCTTTCTAGGGGGAAGGAACTGGAGACAGCCAACTATTAGTGTAAGTTGTAAGAGAAGACACTGACTGGGTGTTCTGTCTAAAGAGAGACAGATATCAAAAAATGAAAATGTCAGAAAGATGCGAAAACCAAAATACAGGCCAAGATCAAGACTGAAAATCAGAAACAGCCTTTCATAAGATCCCAAAATGCAATCAAAATATATAAAAAGAAGCAGAGGTTCAAGTCCAGAAGTTCAGAAGAATAGTTTTTGTCGCTAAGTAAAGGGTTGCTATACATCAAGCTTGGATTCCCCGGAATTAATGAGAGTGAACTTGATATCATCGTTTGTTTGATGTCACTAATGAGCACATCCTGGGGAATTCTGAGACGGTTTCCATGGCAACAGCCAGCACAATGTTCTTATACTAGTGGCACATGTAGCAAAAACAAAATGGTGTTGCGGTAGTATGTAAGCAAAAATTCAACTTTGTAAGGAGGCAAAAAAGACTAAAGCAGACCTCAGATTCTCTGTCCCTCAAAACCCCTTTAGAGATATATAACAGTTCTAAATAACTATTAGAATGAGCACGAATATGAATAAATATTGGAGATTATATTATTAGGTATGTGTAGAAAAAACATTTCCAACGTATCATATCTAAGTTGAATTTAGCCTTCATGGATGAAGTCAACAAAAGTAAAAGCACCATTTTTCATTGCTTTGCCGGAGTCAGGGAGGCTATCAAGAGACCACCATGTGGCAAAATGTCTTATGCTCTGATCAGACCAACTTAGAAGTTTTTGTCCTTCCTTCTAAAACATATTTTTAGGACAAAGCTAACATATCTCAGTACAATACCTGCTGTCCAGCATGGATTGTGCAGTAGCAGATTTTGCGGCTGCTTCACTTCAGCATGAAGAGGGGCTCAGGTCAGGATAGATTGGGGAAAGGTAGCTTCAGATATCAAAATATTTGGACAGAAAACCTGCTCACCTCTCTCAGAAAGCTAAAAAAGGTTAAAAATGAATTTCACTTTTCCACAAAACAATGGTTATCTTTATGTAAAAAAGGTGCGATCTCTCCTGTCAAGAAGAGCAACATAAAATTGCAGTGCTAATTGTAATGCTAAGATGACAGAGGACTATCCATAAAGACTTAACGCAGCAATCAATTCTAAAGGTGCTTCTACAAAGTATAGCTAAAGGATATGCACACTTAATGCAACTAAAATTGTTTTTTTCTCTTAAAACAAGTTTTTTTCTTAAA
Organism: Erpetoichthys calabaricus; assembly: GCF_900747795.2. Taxonomy (NCBI): domain Eukaryota; kingdom Metazoa; phylum Chordata; class Cladistia; order Polypteriformes; family Polypteridae; genus Erpetoichthys; species Erpetoichthys calabaricus. Next base: position 111,050,958 of record NC_041399.2, on the reverse strand, counting down.
AATGCCTTTATTAAAATATGGAGATGGATCTTCCATGGTCTACTTTGGTATGTAAGACCCTCTTTTGCCTTTAGAAGAGGTGGATGTTTGAGAGATGGATTCAAAATGTGGTTTTGGTCACCACATTGACTCAAGAGGATCACAGTCCCAGCAAATATCTCCATGATGCAAAACTGCTGCTCCATCTCATTCCAAAGGTGCTCTAAAGGATTGAAGACTGAGAACTCTGCAGGCTATTGGAGTAAACTTAAGTCACAGAAATGCTCATGGATGAGCTTAATGATGTTTGTCTTATGACTAAGTACACTACCCTGATGTAAATTTCCATTTGATAAAGAGTAGACTGTGCCCATTAAGAAAGGAGTGTGGAGAGCAACAATGTTAAAATATGCATATTTAGTATAAAGAGGCTTATTAATTTGTACCAGGAAAACATTCCCCACACTATTACACTATCATGACCAGCATGTACCATTGACACAATGCAGGACAAATCCATGTGCTATTTTTTGTTTGTGCTATTTATACAAAATTCTAAACTTACCATTTGTTACAGCTAAAACTGAGTTTTGTCAACTTAGGCAGCAGTTTTCCAATCTTCATTCAAACTGTTTTAGCAATTGTGTGCCTAATGAAGTCTCACCTTCTTGTTCTTACCTTGCAAAAGGGTGATCTAGCAGTGTTATAAGCCTAAGAACATCAAATACAATGTGCTGTGCTATCAGAGATGAGCTTCCAAACACCACCAGGGCTGTTATGAGTATTTTTGTCATATCTGTTAGCTTGAACCATCCTCATCTGACCCACTCACTGGATGTTTATCACAGCTTTTGCAATAAGCTCTAGTGCTGCAAAGTACCAGGAGGGCACCTATTTCCAAAATGCTGGAATCACCATGTTTGTCCCCAATAATCATATTACAGTCAATTTGTATTAATAAGTATGTAGGCCTTATAAAGTGGCCATTCCTTTATATTATGAACTCCAGCAGGCATCCTTGAGTAACTGGAATCATTTCTGAGAATGAACTCTCAGCACTGTAAAAATCCTGGAGTCATCCTCCCATAATTCCCTATGGCAGAGCACATTATCAGCCCTTTAATATTAAGGGTAAGGGGACAGTCAAATTTGTAGAAGCTTAAAAAACAGACACCTGCCTCCATCCATCCCTGTCCTGGGGACAAGAAACACTGTATATCCTGTCCCAGCTTATGTCCTTCTATTTTCATGTAATTGCCAGAACCAGTTCCAGGAACTTGGCATATATATTGTGACGGATAACCGGAACCCCTGCCCGGCCGAGATGCCACTGTATCAGAAGGAGAGACTGTGCTCTGGGACACTAGAGGGCAGCCGCCCTGGCTTTATGTACAACCACGGGTTTGGAGCTTGGAAGCTCCACCCTGCTGGGGCCTGTGGCCACTGCCAGAGGGTGCCTGGAGAACTGCTGAGCCCTTGTATGCAGCACTACTTCCACACCCAGAAGTGCTGCTGGAAATAGGTCAACAAGCACCTGTAACACTTCCAGGTGCCTTATAAAAGGAGTCAGCAGTCACTACTCCACAGGCCAGAGTTGGGAGGAAGTGGACGAAGCTTGCTGGGAGAGGAGTGGAAGCGGAGAGAAGGAAAAGGAAAAGACTGTGCTTTGTCTTGCAGACATTATGCTATTATGGGGAGCAAAGAAGAGCTTCCCAACCTGTAAATAAAAGGGTGATGTGTCACAACTTGTGTCCGTGCCTGTCTGTGTCAGGTAGGGTGGCTGGTATGTCCTCTGGTGGTCCACAATATATAATGTTTTTTTACTTGCATGGACAGCTCTTTGGACCTCATATTGAGAGTGCATAGTGACAGCTTCCACGTGCAAATTACAAACTTGGAATCAACTCCATCCCCTCTACCTGCTAAATAGTTAATGAGAGAACTGCTCCAACCTGGCTATGTAAAGTTTGTCAGTCAATTGTCCAAATACCTTTGAGCCCCTGGAAATGGGGGAACCAGGTATAAAAATGGCTATCATTCCTAAACAACTCATATGATATTTTTGTTTAACCCTTTGAATTAATATTGAAAGCCTTTGCATCAATCATGTAATTATTTCATCATTTTAAATCCATTGTTGTGGCACACAGAGTCAAAATTATGAAAACTGTGTCAGTGTCCAAAAACTTACGGACCTGATTGTATATCTTGCTTTTACTGCAGTCATTCCAATATTGAGGAGCGACCTCAATAACCTTGTGTGAGATATGGCTGGCAGTTTATCCCGGCCAATACCCCCAGGCTGCCAGATGGAGCCCTCCCTACAACATGGAGGTGCGCCGAATTCCAGCAGGGCCTTATGGACCTTGGAGTTTTAATGCACAACCCTGCTGGACACCATGGGGGCTGCCAAGGGACTTCTATTTGCTTTATAGCCTGGAAGTACTTCCTAGTCACGAGGACGGAAGAAATAAAGTACTTCCGGGCTGAAGAAAAAGAGGACTTTTCACCTGACCCGGAAGTGCTGGGGAATCTCATGGACTGGAGGATCAGAAGCACTTCTGGGTCAAGAATTATAAAAGGACTGTGGGAGATCCCAGCAGTTGAGCCGAATTGGGAGGAAGGGTGACTGAGCTGCTGGGAGGTGTGGAGGATTATGATTATTGTGTATTTGGGATTATTATTGATTTATTGTGCTTGTGCACATTTATTATTATAATAAAGTCATCATTTTGGACTTTTATCTGTTGTCTGGCTTCTGGTCTGAGGGTTCAAGAGGACGTCAGTGCCCCCTATCTGTCACACTTGATAATAACTATGGGCAAAAAACTATCAATTTTGTCCACACTTGGTGCTCTCTTATTATTTCAGTCACTCTAGACAAAGTATAGAAAATATAAAAGCAACGTGCCATTAACTAACATTTGACAATACCAAGTAAAAGAAAGTTTAAAAGAAAATAAAATGGAACTGTCTGGATATAAGCAGTCTAAAAAAAGATTACTGAAAATCAGAAGGGCTGTCCTCTGCAACTTCTGATTTAGTGATTTGTGTTATTCCTGGGTTACATTTTCTGACATCCAAATCAGCTTGTCTCACATCTCTTGATCTCTGAGGATGCTTTCTATGTTGCCTTTCTGTTATTTTTCTTCTGTTTTGGTCCATCGGATGAGCCATATTTATGTTAAAATGCACATGTGGTATTTTGGAACATGTGACATTGAACACATTTGATTGGCTATCTTGTCCTGATGACAAATGACTCAGATTAAAGTGTCTGATCTTTTAACTACTTCTGCACTCCTTCCTTTCCCAAGCTTTAAACTCATTCTGTAATTACTAGCGTCTACGGCATCCATCCTGTCCCAGGATAAAAATTAATTAAAGCAGGTTCTGGGGCATTTGTACTTATTTCCCATTATAAGGTCATAAACTAATTGTAAAAGAAAGTGACTAGTTTCTAGTACAACACAAAAGGATGTTTGTAATGCCTATAATTAAAGTCCTGTAAATTCAGTTCATCCTGGTAAGTTTGAGCAAAATAATTAAAACTTAATATAAGTGGTTTAAAAACTGAAGGTTTTCACTTATGCACAAGATATGTACATTTTGATCAGCGGAGAGGAGCTGTGGAGGTCGGGCAGCAACATGAGTCTATTGGACTGATCTGCTCACATTTTGCATGTGATTGTGTGATCAGCCAAGCACCCCTAATCAACTCCAGAGTAGCACTTATTCGTACACAAGCACACCCGTATGAAATCTGCACGCTCCGGGATGCAGTTATTTATTTAAAACTGCACTTCACCACAGACATCTTATTATAATAACATAGTAACAGAATGAAAAGTCTGAGGGTCACCTGCAGGGAGCCTTTAAATCAGGATGTCCCTATGTCAGGTTTCAACAGTCTTCAGTTGCGCTCTGTGTGTATGTCACTTTGTTTCAGCAGTTTCAGGAAGGGCTGATGGGTCCCATTCCAGTGTGCAGGTGTCTCTTCTAGAGAGTGGTAAAGCTGCGTTTTATGTTAGGTGAAGCAGATCAAAAGTGCTGAGACCTACAGAATTACAACATTTTGTTACTTTTCTTACACAATTTTAACCACTGTAAGATAAATTGTCAATATTTAAATGTTAACCATTAGCATTTGTCATCTGTACAGCTCTATGGTGCATTTGTAAAGAGGAGGAGGTTGGTAGCATGTACTTGAACAGCACGTTGCCGCACCCACCACATAACAAACCACCTCAGGATCCCAAATTAGGACCCGAGTGCGGTAACACCTCAGCACTACACTAATGTGAATGGAATAGTGTGAGGTTTTTTACAGTGGCTAGAGTCCACCAAGAACGGAATTTTCCCTTGCAAGTTGGAGGACTTGCTCTCAGGACTGGATGCAGGTTAAAGTCATACCCAGGACAGAACAATTGGAGGTTAAGGGTCTTGCTGAAGAGCCCAATGGAGTGGAATCACTTCTGGCATTTACAAGATTTGAACAGGCAACCTTTCAATTGCCGGCACAGAATGTAAAACACTCAAAATTGCCAGAAATGGACATCAACTGTGTAGTTAAATTAGTGTTTTCCTGCAACAATTAATTTGGCTTCTGTCAAATGCAACTAATCCTATTTGAATCATTAAGCTGTATTAAAAAATTATGTTTTCTACAGTTAGTATTGGCTAATTTGTTGCACACCAAAAAAAAGAGTTTCTCAGAAACATAGTGCCAAGAAATGGCCCACTTGTTTAAAGAGTCACTAGCAAGTAGGCCCGGCATAAGAGGTTCATTTAGCAGGACTAAGACCCCCAAAATATAAGGTCAAGCCCCAAGCCATGCTGTTGGGTATACTGTTACTTGTTTGATATTTGGGACTATATCACAACACCCTGCCCACACTCCCCTCTAGCCCCCTTACCATTTAAGTCGGCTGCCGTGTAGTGAACACCAAATTACTGTCTCTGCTTTGTTCAATTACACAGGTAAGCCTACACATTGAAAACATTGTATTTCATGTGATTCTTATGTATTTTGGGTGCTGAATTCAAAAATGAAAAATATTTTTCTCCATCATGCAACATGTTTTCACAAAACACATTTTTTTAGCTATTTTTTTTCTTTATCACAATAGTCTACAGTTGTCTATCAAACATGCAATCTGTACTTGTAATCTGTCATGCAAGGTACGGTTAATGGAGCCTCCAGACAAGGTGATCATTTATACGCACAGTAAGTGTTGTGGCTGTGGTGTATGCCTTCACGACCCCAGCCCCTCGCACTAATGCTCACTGAGTTCCTTTAATGCCGCTTTCTGTAGATAGCGCAGAGCTGTCATTCCTGCCTCACAGTGCCAGGGTCTGCATTAGTTTTGCATATTCTCCTCATGAATTTATGGAATGATTGTTATTTCCACAAAATACAATGAAGCTCTTATTAATTCTGTTTTCACTACGCTGACATTCAGCATGAACTTTGCTCTGTAGGTTTTGTAAAACAACAACACTGAATGTGATGGGTGAAAAGTAAAAGGAATTTAGGGAAAAAAAATCATATGATGTGAGCGCACATCTGTCTTTTATCATAAGCAGTGGCAACACATAACTGTTGCAAAATTAGAATTGCAGAGTCAAAAGTAACATTAAGAGCAGAAAAGAGCTTGGCGCTGGTATGGTATAGTGGGTCCATGGCTAGGAAATTGGTGGCCAATATTAAATAAATAGTCACGTTCTGGGAAGGTGCGGGCTCCAATCAGGTGTTTGTGCTCCATGGTTAATTGGGGAACTGGCTGACCACGCTCCTCGCACCGGTACCCAATTAGGTAGCAGAAGATAAATGTGCCTGCATGGGGCAGAAGAGGAGAACAAAAACCAAAAGAAGGTTGAAGGAAGGAGAGATAAGGCAGGAGGCAGAGTAAACCAGTGCAGGTGAATGAGAGAAACAGAGAGAGAAGCCGGGAGGAAGTTCCTCGGGAGTGCGTGCAGCTGACACTCAGGGGCTGAAGGAGGCCACTTCAGTGGAACAATTTGGGACCTGGAGTGACTGATTCTCTTCTCGGGTGGAGCGACTCCGTGTAAGAATGGAAGAAAGGTAATGGGAGCTGCTGGGGTATTGGAAAGCTCAGTGAGGTGTTCTGCAGGTGGAGCCTTGGACCACAGTGTCGCAAGTCTGGCAGCGGGAGTTGGAGGCTTGGCGTGGTGCACTACCAGGGCCACAAATGGCAGCAGGGGCCCAGGCCTAGGAGCAGTGCAGAAGGTTGGCTAAACTGCCGAACAGGTATCTCTTTGGCTGTAAGGATACATTTAGGGTTAAGCTAGGGAGACTTCCATTTTATGGGATTGCACCAGGGACTGAGTTTTCAGGACAGCTTCCTGCAGTGTTTTAGCCTTGTTTTACTGGTTTTTTTTAACCTCCACATTCACTTGTTTTATAGATTATTTATTTATTATGGAACCTTTTGAGCTGAACTTTTGGGACATTTGACTTGAAACTCAAAAGTTTCAGAACACCTCAGTTTGTACAGTTTTTCTTCAGATATATTCAGCTGAAATGCAATAAATGACCTAAAATGGTGGAAAGGTAAGCATTACACTAAAGAGATTTAAATTTAAAGTTTAGGTTAGCAAAAATTGAAAAATTATATTTCAAAAAATTACAAATGGGTCTTCTTCAGAGTACAACTAATAGGTTACAACCTACATATGTTCTGCAGCAGTTAAAGTAAATTAAGCCTTGCAAGTTGAAGCAAACAATTTGTACAGGTGTCCCAACTTCTGTCGATTACTTAAAAACTCACTGTCTTAAAGTAGAGCTGGAACAGATTGTGTTACTACACACTCTGAAGTACTACTTGGACAATATTAAACTGTAGAAAGTTGTAAATTATGTGATAACGGCAATTAACAAATGAAATGAGACAGAGCATTATGTCCCTTAGACGTTTAGGCCTTTCATTTAGAGAAACTGCAAGGCAAATCAAAGTGTTAGTGAGTACAGTGGTGTCTCACGCAATCCAAAGGGAATTGTAAACTGGAAGAAACTCTGATAGGAAGAGATCTGGCAGACCCAAAGTCACAACCCAATCAGAAGACAAGTATCTGAGTATCACCAGCTTGTGTGATAGGCACCTCACAGCAAAACAGTTTCAAGAACAGCATAACAGTGGTCGAAAAAATGTAAATCTTGGTTTCTACTGTGAAGAGGAGACTTTGTGCTACTGGTTTGACAGAGCAAGTGGCAGCAAGAAAGCTATTCCTTAAATGACAAAATAGGGTCTTGAAATACTGGCTGTGAACTACTGAGACTGGAAGAAAGTCTTATGGACGGATGAATCAAAATTTGAAATCGTTGATTCATTACACAGGGTGTTCATACACAGTCGGTTGGTGAAAGGATGGTTTCTTAGTATGTGACAACAATTATCAAACATGAAGAAGTTTGATGGTCTGGCGTTCTTTTGCTGGAGGCTGAGTTGGTGACTTGCACAGAGTGGCTGGCATTCTGAATGAAACGTGTTACCACCGTTTGGCTGTTTTATCAGCAAAAGGTGGCTACTTTGATGAATCAAAAAATCTGAATAAAATTTCTACACTTAATGATTCCTTGACATTTTTTTTATTTGCCATTGTTTATTTGTTCCATGCCTTGATTTCATGAAACATTACAACATTAAACTCTGCGCATTTCCATACAAAATGAAAAAACTGAAGTGTTCCAAATCTTTTGAACATAGTGTATTTAATACTTATGTTTATATATATATATATATATATATATATATATATATTTATACTGTATACATATACAGTAAGTCCCCTACATACAAACCTTCAAGGTACAAACTGTCAAAGATGCGAACGTGCATGTCCAATAAATTAAAATGATTTATATAAGTAAAAAATTAAAGATTGTAATGTAACTTCAAATTTCGCGGCAGCAGCTAGTGGCAAAACCCACAAGATTATTGTTTACATTCTCAGTCACGTGCCTGTGTCCTCTAAGTGGTTGTGTTTTGACTGTATCTCTGTTTACGTTGAGTTCACACGCTTTATTTCATGACCAAGATGTCCGGAATTAAGCGTGAAAGCAGCGGTGATGTACTGTTAAAAAGTGTCAGGCAATAACAATGGAAACTAAAGTGAAAATGAGAAAACAGAGTGAGGCAAAAAGATGGTCGAAATCCCTCGTTTGTATAACATGAACCATTCAATCATCAGCACGATTCTAAAGAACGAGGACAAGATCATGGAACATGGATCACATATTTTTGCTAGGTATGCCAGTTTCGCTAGCCGTAAACGAGTCTACCGAGATTTGCTGATTGAAAGTATAAATAAAAAAGAACTTGGTTGTTCGTTGTTAAAATGCACACAAAATCAATACAAAAATACTGTGCTTAAACAATGTGGGTCACAGACTTGCACATGATAAAAGGTCAGTCCAGATTTCTAAAAAGGGGACCAGTTTTATTGTCATGTCAAGTTATCTAAAGCCCCTCCTTTAACCGCCACCTTATCGTGGTGGAGGGGTTTGCGTGTCCCAATGATCCTAGGAGCTCTGTTGTCCGGGGCTTTATGCCCCTGGTAGGGCCACCCAAGGCAAACTGGTCCTAGGTGAGGGATGAGACAAAGAGCGGTTAAACAAACCTCCTATGATGGAAAACAATTTTGGACGGCGTTTTCCCTTGCCCGGACGCGGGTCACCGGGGCCCCACTCTGGAGCCAGGCCTGGAGTTGGGGCTCGATGGCGAGCGCCTGGTGGCCAGGCCTGCACCCATGGGGCTCGGCCGGGCACAGCCCGAAGAGGCAACGTGGGTCCCCCTTCCCATGGGCTCACCACCTATGGGAGGGGCCAAGGAGATCGGGTGCAGTGTGAGTTGGGTGGTGGCCGAAGGCGGGGACCTTGGCGGTCCGATCCTCGGCTACAGAAGCTGGCTCTTGGGACGTGGAATGTCACCTCTCTGAAGGGGAAGGAGCCTGAGCTTGTGCGCGAAGTTGAGAGATTCCGGCTAGATATAGTCGGACTCACCTCGACGCACAGCTTGGACTCTGGAACCAATCTCCTTGAGAGGGGCTGGACTCTGTACAACTCTGGAGTTGCCCCCGGTGAGAGGCGCCAAGCGGGTGTGGGTATACTTATTGCCCCCCGACTTGGAGCCTGTACATTGGAGTTTACCCCGGTGGATGAGAGGGTAGCCTCCCTTCGCCTTCGGGTGGGGGGACGGGTCCTAACTGTTGTTTGTGCGTATGCACCGAACAACAGTTCGGAGTACCCACCTTTTTTGGAGTCCCTGGAGGGGGTGCTAGAGGGCATACCTTCGGGGGACTCCCTCGTTCTGCTGGGAGACTTCAATGCTCACGTGGGCAATGACAGTGAGACCTGGAAGGGCGTGATTGGGAAGAATGGCCCCCCCGATCTGAACCCGAGCGGTGTTTTGTTATTGGACTTCTGTGCTCGTCACGGATTGTCCATAACGAACACCATGTTCAAGCATAGGGGTGTTCATATGTGCACTTGGCACCAGGACACCCTAGGCCTCAGTTCGATGATCGACTTTGTGGTTGTGTTGTCGGACTTGTGGCCACATGTCTTGGACACTCGGGTGAAGAGAGGGGCGGAGCTGTCAACTGATCACCACCGGGTGGTGAGTTGGCTTCGATGGTGGGGGAGGATGCCGGTCAGGCGTGGTAGGCCCAAACGTGTTGTGAGGGTCTGCTGGGAACGTCTGGCAGAACCCCCTGTCAGAAGTAGCTTCAACTCCCACCTCCGGCAGAACTTCGACCACCTCCCGAGGGAGGTGGGGGACATTGAGTCCGAATGGGCCATGTTCCGTGCCTCTATTGTTGAGGCAGCTGACCGGAGCTGTGGCCGTAAGGTGGTCGGTGCCTGTCGTGGCGGCAATCCCCGAACCCGTTGGTGGACACCGGCGGTGAAGGATGCCGTCTAGCTGAAGAAGGAGTCCTACCGGTCCCTTTTGTCCTGTGGGACCCTGAAGACAGCTGATAGGCACCGGCAGGCCAAGCGGAATGCGGCTTTGGTGGTTGCTGAGGCAAAAACTCGGGCGTGGGAGGAGTTCGGGGAGGCCATGGAGAACGACTTTCGGACGGCTTCGAGGAGATTCTGGTCCACCATCCGGCGTCTCAGGAAGGGGAAGCAGTGCAGTGTCAACACTATATGGTGGGGATGGTGCGCTGCTGACCTCGATTCGGGACGTTGTGGGTCGGTGGGGGGAGTACTTCGAAGACCTACTCAATCCCATTAACATGCCTTCCAATGAGGAAGCAGAGCCTGGGGACTCAGAGGTGGGCTCCCCCATCTCTGGGACTGAGGTCACCGAGGTGGTCAAAAAACTCCTTGGTGGCAGGGCCCCGGGGGTGGATGAGATACGCCCGGAGTTCCTCAAGGCTCTGGATGTTGTAGGACTGTCTTGGTTGACACGCCTCTGCAACATCGCATGGACATCAGGGACAGTGCCTCTGGATTGGCAGACCGGGGTGGTGGTCCCCCTCTTTAAGAAAGGGGATCGGAGGGTGTGTTCCAACTACAGAGGGATCACACTCCTCAGCCTCCCTGGAAAAGTCTATTCAGGGGTCCTGGAGAGGAGGGTCCGTCGGATAGTCGAGCCTCGGATTCAGGAGGAACAGTGTGGTTTTCATCCTGGTTGCGGAACAGTGGACCAGCTCTATACCCTTAGCAGGGTCCTGGAGGGTGCATGGGAGTTTGCCCAACCAGTCTACATGTGTTTTGTGGACTTGGAAAAGGCATTCGACCGTGTCCCTCGGGGAATCCTGTGGGGGGTACTCCGAGAGTATGGGGTACCGGCCCCCTTGATAAGGGCTGTTCGGTCCCTGTACGATCGTTGCCAGAGCCTGGTCCGCATTGTCAGCAGTAAGTCGAACCCATTTCCAGTGAGAGTTGGACTCCGCCAGGGCTGCCCTTTGTCACCGATTCTGTTCATAACTTTTATGGACAGAATTTCTAGGCGCAGCCAGGGTGTTGAGGGGGTCCGGTTTGGTGGGCTCAGGATTGGGTCACTGCTTTTTGCAGATGATGTTGTCTTGTTTGCTTCATCAGGCCATGATCTTCAGCTCTCTCTGGATCGGTTCGCAGCCGAGTGTGAAGCGGCTGGGATGAGAATCAGCACCTCCAAATCCGAGACCATGGTCCTCAGCCGGAAAAGGGTGGAGTGCCCTCTCAGGGTTGGTAGTGAGATCCTGCCCCAAGTGGAGGAGTTCAAGTATCTCGGGGTCTTGTTCACGAGTGAGGGAAGAATGGAGCGTGAGATCGACAGGCGGATCGGTGCGGCATCCGCAGTAATGCGGGCGCTGCATCGGTCTGTCGTGGTGAAAAAGGAGCTGAGCCGCAAGGCGAAGCTCTCAATTTACCAGTCGATCTATGTTCCTACCCTCACCTATGGTCATGAGCTATGGGTAGTGACCGAAAGAACGAGATCGCAAATACAAGCGGCTGAAATGAGTTTCCTCCGCAGGGTGTCTGGGCTCTCCCTTAAAGATAGGGTGAGAAGCTCAGTCATCCGGGAGGGGCTCAGAGTAGAGCCGCTGCTCCTCCGCATCGAGAGGAGTCAGATGAGGTGGCTCGAGCATCTGATCAGAATGCCTCCTGGACGCCTTCCTGGTGAGGTGTTCCGGGCACGTCTAACCGGGTGGAGGCCCCGGGGAAGACCCAGGACACGCTGGAGGGACTGTGTCTCTCGACTGGCCTGGGAACGCCTTGGGATTCTCCCGGAAGAGCTAGAAGAAGTGGCCGGGGAGAGGGAAGTCTGGGCATCTCTGCTCAAGCTGCTGCCCCCGCGACCTGACCTCAGATAAGCGGGAGACAATGGATGGATGGATGGAAGTTATCTAAATGAGAGCTGTCTCTTCAGCACTCTCAGAAACCCTAGCATGCACGCAGTGACGCTGTCAGCATCTTGCAGTCGTTCCCTTCCCAGATTAAAAGAGTAGACGAACTTCACGCAGGAGTGAGAAAATAGCAAGAGTCAGCGGCCAGTCTTAAAATGTTCCCCACAACAACCAATGGGCGACAGACGCTTTACGCGGTGAACCTCTAAACTTGCAGTTGCACCGGTGGCGGACAAGCAATCCCCACACTGTGCTAACAGAGTTTCAGAACACAGTGCAGTTGGGGGTTGTCAGGGTCTCAAAACTCTCACAGTACAAATATTAACTTTTAAAAGCTATCTGTACAGTACAAGTAGCATGTTTTCGATAAGAGTTGAGTAGAGAGAGATGCGAATTCTGCATACGTAGGGTCGTTTGCTAGCGGTAAGGCGAGTGTACTGCACCAAGATCAACTGATGGAAGACAATGAGAATAAGAAATAACTTTCATTTGTCTGTTGTTAAAAGGCACTAGAAATCTATAACACAAATTACAAACATTAACCTTTAAAAGCACTTTATTACGTACAAATAGCTATATATGTACATGTTTTCTACAGGAGTTGAGAGTTGGGAGTTGCATTTTGTTCGTTGGGTGCCTAGGCTGACTTGGCTGGACTTCCGAACAGATTGGACTTGCTAACGCGTTCTCGGAACAGAACTCGTTCATATGTAGGGGACATACTGCAGTATATATATCTGAGTGTGTAACCATAACAGAATGAATTATTAAACAAGGAAGAGGAGAAGAAAATGTAACTCAAGGGTTAACAATCTTCGAAGTTGCGCCGATCGACGACGTGGTTGTTTCGGGTTAAAAACAATAAAAAATAAAAATAATAAAAACAGTATCACTGAAAATTAGTAATACCTTTATAGATATTTCCCTGTACTTTTTATAATTTTGTAAACAACTTGCACATTGAAATGAGTTCATATTGTGTAGTACAATCACAGCCGAATTATTGGAAATAAAAGTGCAGTTCTAAGTAAAATAACGATAATGACGCACTGCTTGAAAACCGCCACGCCACTAATATGTAAACGCACAACTGAGCGGTGCGCGCCTTTATTGTCGGAACCGCTATGCACAAACCAGCCATTACGCTGATAGTGATCCTCTATCTACTCGTATCTCTACGCTCTTGGTGTGTTTCTGTCGTTATTTAAGGTAAGTTTATTTTGTATAGGCGGCACGGTGGCGCAGTGGGTAGCGCTGCTGCCTCGCAGCTGGGAGATCTGGGGACCTGGGTTCGCTTCCCGGGTCCTCCCTGCGTGGAGTTTGCATGTTCTCCCCGTGTCTGCGTGGGTTTCCTCCGGGCGCTCCGGTTTCCTCCCACAGTCCAAAGACATGCAGGTTAGGTGGATTGGCGATTCTAAATTGGCCTTGGTGTGTGGGTGTGTTTGTGTGTGTCCTGCGGTGGGTTGGCACCCTGCCCAGGATTGTTTCCTGCCTTGTGCCCTGTGTTGGCTGGGATTGGCTCCAGCAGACCCCCGTGACCCTGTGTTCGGATTCAGCGGGTTGGAAAATGGATGGATGGATGGATATTAGTTTATATCATTTTATAGATTTGGCTAAAAAAATTGAAAAAGGTAATATGATCGAATGTTTTTATTTAGTCAAATAACGAATGTTGAACTGACGTTTGATAAAATAGAAAATCAAATTATTTTATTTTGGAACTATCATACTTATTCCTATTCAATTCTCGACAGAAAATGGGTCCTAAAAATAAGTCGGGAGCACAAAATCGGAAACAAAAAATACGTACCAAAAGACGACACGAGTACTCAAATACTTAAAACAATGGATATCAACCAGAGGTAAAAAAATTTAAGTAAAGGTTCGCCACGTCACTAATTTGTAACTGCACAACTGAGCGGTGCGCGCCTTTATTGTCCGAACCGCAAAGCACAACCAGTCTCATAATGATCCTCTGTGTACTCGTATTTCTAGCTCTCGGTGTGTTTCTGCCGTTTTTTTTTTAAATAGTGTAATTTTTTTATGTTAATCAACAATTTTGCTTTGCGCCCCTCCGCCAACCACAACACATGTCACTATGTGTGGGGAAGATTGATGCGTACGATATGTATTTATTGACGGACTTTGATGAAATTTGATACGAGTTCCTTTGAAGCTAGTTAGATTTTTTAAGCCTGATAGGGCGAAAGCGTTCGACTGTTACACACGACCAAATTTTGTTCTACCCTTATTATCCATCCATCCATCCTCTTCCGCTTATCCGAGGTCGGGTCGCGGGAGCAGCAGCTTGAGCAGAGATGCCCAGACTTCCCCCTCCCCGGCCACTTCTTCTAGCTCTTCCGGGGGAATCCCAAGGCGTTCCCAGGCCAGCCGGGAGACATAGTCCCTCCAGCGTGTCCTGGGTCTTCCCCAGGGCCTCCTCCCGGTTGGACGTGCCCGGAACACCTCACCAGGGAGGCGTCCAGGAGGCATCCTGATCAGATGCCCGAACCACCTCATCTGACTCCTCTCGATGCGGAGGAGCAGCGGCTCTACTCTGAGCCCCTCCCAGATGACTGAGCTTCTCACCCTATCTTTAAGGGAGAGCCCAGACACCCTGCGGAGAAAACTAATTTCAGCCGCTTGTATTCGCGATCTCGTTCTTTCGGTCACTACCCATAGCTCATGACCATAGGTGAGGGTAGGAACATAGATCGACTGGTAAATTGAGAGCTTTGCCTTATGGCTCAGCTCCTTGTTCACCACGACAGACCGATGCAGAGCCGCATCACTGCGGACGCCGCACCGATCCGCCTGTCGATCTCACGCTCCATTCTTCCCTCACTCGTGAACAAGACCCCGAGATACTTGAACTCCTCCACTTGGGGCAGGATCTCGCTACCAACCCTGAGAGGGCACTCCACCCTTTTCCGGCTGATGTCCATGGTCTCGGATTTGGAGGTGCTGATTCTCATCCCAGCCGCTTCACACTCAGCTGCGAACCGATCCAGAGAGAGCTAAAGATCACGGCCTGATGAAGCAAACAGGACAACATCATCTGCAAAAAGCAGTGACCCAATCCTGAGTCCACCAAGCCGGACCCCCTCAACACCCTGGCTGTGCCTAGAAATTCTGTCCGTAAAAGTTATGAACAGAATCGGTGACAAAGGGCAGCCCTGGCGGAGTCCAACTCTCACTGGAAATGGGTTCGACTTACTGCCGGCAATGCGGACCAAGCTCTGACACCGATCGTACAGGGATCGAACAGCTCTTATCAGGGGGCCCAGTACCCCATACTCTCGGAGCACCCCCCACAGGATTCCCCGAGTGACACAGTCGAACGCCTTTTCCAAGTCCACAAAACACATGTAGACTGGTTGGGCGAACTCCCATGCACCCTCCAGGACCCTGCTAAGGGTATAGAGCTGGTCCACTGTTCCACGACCAGGACAAAAACCACACTGTTCCTCTATCCTTATTATTATTATTTTTAATATATTGTGTTAATTTTATTAAAATGTCTTGTTTTCTTTGTGAATACAGAAAATTTGTTTTATCCATTTTGATTGAAGAAGGACGCTTATTTTCCCTTTCGCACCTGGCGTCGTTTTGCCACACTACAGCTCTGCTTAAGCACATGGAGCCTCTGCCTTATCTTAGAGAAGCTACCAATATACATTTCCAAGGATAGAATGAGGTAAATGAGCAATAAACACTCCTCCAGAAAGCGATATACTGTAGGCTCATGGAAAAGCCCCTCCATGAAGAGGTGCTATAAGATCAATGGGAGATTCCTGCTAAACACCCTTCTTAAAGAAGCTGTGTTCAGAATAATAGGAGAATCAACATGAGTCAGAAATTACTGGTGGCTTTAGTTTATTGGAGGAGATTATAAATTCTGCATATTAAAATGACATGATATATTAGATAAGGTGATGTAATCAGAAAAAAAGTATAAAAAGAGATGAATTGTTTAATTGATTGCTCATTCCATGGACTGAGACATTTGTGCATAACTCTGTGTATGCAAATGTGTTCTGCATTCTCATCTGGGCTCTGTGACTGCCTTCTTTGAAGATAAAGAAAATTTTTTTCCACAACACTCTTCATTGAAATTAGTCTAATAGTTGCAAGAGGTCACCTGACGCTATTGTGAATGAGAGGTTTGCTTGTTTTACAGTATACAAAGGACGTGTACGCTGAAACTTGTATTGTTTTAAAAAGACATGTATATTGCAAGAGCAACTTGAATTTATAAAGACACAGATTTCAAGTCTGGTAGACGCAATGCTGAGTGTTTGCTTTGAAGACTGGCTGAGCTTTAGCGTTGTCCCATGAGCTTGAAGGAACTTGTTGGTGGCAGCGCTGATGTCTTACATGACTGTCCACGTCTGAACAAGGAGCCACACCACTTCAAAGGTTCAAGCTACAAAACAAACAACAAAAAAATAGGTTTTCAAATACAAATCAAGTTCAGTATAATGCCTAACGTTTTGTGGTTTCTTGTGCCCGCTTATTCATGTAATATTATTCTAATGGGGTTTCTTCCATCTTGATGTTTTTTGCTGGTTTGATATTTTTGTTTGCATTTTCTTTTCCTTTTTTTATAATTTTATTTTATTTTCAAAAGCCAGAACATTACAATAGCATAGAATTCCATTATATAAATAATAATAACAGATGCAACCATTTTTATTTTTCATATAATTTATATTAATATAATGCTTAATTCATGTTCCATATAGTCGAAACACCTCTACCAGGAATAATAGTTGCGGAGACGTCTTTACAGACCCGAGTCCACAACAGAACTGACAATGACGTCAGAGGTGTTCTAGCCATAGACATATATAGATAGACGCCGCATTCACTGTGTTGCCCAGTCGAAACGATACGTCAGCGCGTACACCATATTGCGAGTAGCAAAAGTGCTATTTAAACTATTACAGGTAGACATGGAAAACGGGTTTTCTGATGAAAAAATAATAACGTTTAAAACAGTATCGTTTACATACAACAGTTTGGCAAATCGTTTACATTCAATTATTTATATCAATTTATACATATCCATTTATACACTAATAATGGCAATTATTTAATAATATTTATTATTATTATTAAATAATTCCTCCCATATAAGTAACATTTCTCAGACTGCCTTCTTCCATCTCCGAAACATTTCTAGACGTCCTGTACTTTACGCAACACAGTACTGAAGTATTGGTTAATGCCCTAGTCACCTCACGTATTACTCTAAGGCTATTCTATCTGGCATCCCACAAAAACATATCCATCGCTTACAACTTCTTCAAGATTCTGCTGCCAGGATAATAACCTGTTCTTAATCCACAGAACATATTACACCTATTCTCTCTCAACTTCACTGGCTCCCTGTTAACTACAGAATACAATACAAAATACTGCTCTTAACATTTAAAGCTCTCCACAACCTCACTGATCTCCTACAGACTTACACTCCTCTCGCTCACTCAGATCCTCATCTGCAGCTCAACTTTCTGTACCGCACATCAAACTCTGTTCTATGGGAGCTCGAGCTGCTCTCATAGTGCTCCTCAACTCTGGAATTCTCTTCCCTCACATATATGTCAGCTCGATTCAATAACACATTTTAAAACTGCCCTCAAAATCTTTTCAAACTGGCACACCAATTGTGAATTTTGCACTGTTACTGCGAGTTATCTTTGTTTGTTTGTTTGCTAATTATTGCTTTTTGATTTATCATTCTCTTGTTTTAATTTTACTAATGTTTAATTTTATTGTAAGGTGACCTTGAGTGGTAAGATTATAAAATGGGATTTTCTAATGGCCAAATATAACCAAAACAATTGTTCAGCCTTACCTATGAAATGTAATCCCCCGGGATCTGGTTTGGAGCGTACAGCGGTTTGTACAATCCCAAGCAGCACATTATTCATTACTTCACTCCACAGCAGTGCCACTCGCAATATGGCGGCGACGTTGACATACGACGCTGCTGGTCATGTGGTGTCTAGTAATTCTATGTCTATGGTTCTAGCTGTTAGTTATCTGGTGGCCAGAGCGAGGAAGAGAAAAAGGCCAAGGACCCAGCGCCAACCCCTGGAGCGGCAGTAGAATTACAGTCACTGAGCCCTTCAGCTGTCCCCTATACACACACGTGTGACGCTAACATTCTATACCTTTAATTTACAGGGGGTTAAACCGAATCTTCCATTATCTGTGTTAAAGATACATTATACTCAAGTTCAAAACTAAGCAAGCCAGGGTAAATTTACCATTAACCATTAACTTAAAAGATATGCCTCTTACAATAACATTTATATTCATATAATAATATAAAATATTTATATGGTATATGCCAAATACTAAGGAGAAAAACAACAAAAATGAAGAACAAACAAAGCAAAGTAAAATTCAATCCCCACCCAAGAGAAAGAGAAAAAGAAAAGGGATACAAGCAAAAAGAGGCAAAAAATAGGTAACTTTTAAAAAAGATAAAAAAATGTAATAACATGAGAGTCAATTGCCAGCTCAACATATTTGTTCTAAAATGATATTAATGAACTCTTGCCATGTTTTAAAAACGTGCTGTACACATATTCTCTAAGAAAGAATGTGTGTGTGTTATTTTTTCTAAAATGAGATAATACAGAAGGTCTCCCACCCACAGAGTCATACAAGGTGGGTTGGGATTCTTCCAGTTGAATGAGATAAGTCTGTGTGCTTGTAGTGTGGTGTAGGATATTATGAACAATGTGTTCCAATACATCTGCATGGACACCAGATAATCTCTGTTAATGCATTAGGACTGATTGTGACACAGAGGCTCTCTGAGAAGTAAGTAAAAATGATTGTCCACAATGATGTTAATTTAGTCCAGTCTCAAAACGCATGGCCTTCTGATCAGCTAGAGCTAGATGAGAAAGCTCATAGGTCAGTTCTTGCCCTGGCTACATTTTGGACATATTTAAACAGTAAATGTGATCTAGTTGTTATGGGGGGGCGGCACGGTGGCACAGTGGGTAGCGCTGCTGCCTCGCAGTTGGGAGACCTGGGGACCTGGGTTCGCTTCCCGGGTCCTCCCTGCGTGGAGTTTGCATGTTCTCCCCGTGTCTGCGTGGGTTTCCTCCGGGCGCTCCGGTTTCCTCCCACAGTCCAAAGACATGCAGGTTAGGTGGATTGGCGATTCTAAATTGGCCCTAGTGTGTGCTTGGTGTGTGGGTGTGTTTGTGTGTGTCCTGCGGTGGGTTGGCACCCTGCCCAGGATTGGTTCCTGCCTTGTGCCCTGTGTTGGCTGGGATTGGCTCCAGCAGACCCCCGTGACCCTGTGTTCGGTTTCAGCGGGTTGGAAAATGGATGGATGGATAGTTGTTATGGGATGCTTGTTGCCTACAGAACTAAAGTATATTCTATGAATGGCTTTTCTGAGATGCCAATTGAAAACTTCCTTTTCCACTATTCTTTAAGATCTTTAAGATCATCTTGCCTGAAGAAGGGGCCTGAGTTGCCTCGAAAGCTTGCATATTGTAATCTTTTTAGTCAGCCAGTAAAAGGTGTCATTTTGCTTGGCTTTTCTCTACATTCATAATGGCTAACACAGTACAACACCCTAGTACTACAGATCTTTGAAGGGTAAATACAAGTCTTAATGAGCCCCTGATCACTCCTGCTCCTCAGCTCAATGTGGACGATCCGTTCCCCAGAGTGTCATCTCCTTTCACTCCATCGCTGGGCACCGCCTCACCTCCTCTCCTCAGCACTTGATCAAACGTTTGATTCTGGTCTCTCTCTTTTCCTCAGTTTTACCTTCTGATTTCTTTTTCTTTATTTTTTTTCTTTTTTTTTACACAAACCTAGGGATGTGCTGCTCAATACTAATGTGTCAAGCTTTGGAAGCTGATGTTCCAAAGCACAGATACAAGGCGTGTTTCAAATGCATCCGTCCGTCACATGACATTGGGGCGTGGCAGCTCCACTATGTCACTGCTATCCCCAAAGTCAGACAAGTAGAGCTCAGTCATGGATCTTTCTTGACTCAAGTGATAGCCCTTCCCAGTCTGTGCAGAGCACTAACACCTGTTTGAATCCAGCGGGTCCTATAACTTGTATTTGTTTATGGATTGCTGTCCAAGTAAAAATTGTTATATAAAAAAATGTTTTATAATACGTATTTAAAGGTTAACATATCATGAGACATCATGAAAGATTCACGTGAGACACCCTGTTCCTTGGTGTGGAGTCATGTCCACGTTGTCTCCATTAAATTAATGAGCATACTTTGTGAAGGCAGAATGCATATTATTATAATCCCGCTTCTACTCTACCACATCTCGATCATTTCAGAGAGACTGACAGACGCTGCACGTTATGTCCAGCAAAGTTAGCCTATAGGCACGCAACAAACACAATGCAACCTCCCACTCCTATAGAAAACATGCACATGTACAGCAATATATACATATGAAATTACTTTTAAAAGTTATTATTTGTATTTTGTTACAGATTTCTTGTGTATTTTAACAATAAACAACAGAAAGTTAATTGTTGTTTCCATTGATTTCCGTTAGCTGATATCGCAGTTTACACTATCAGGTAGCCTACGCATGCAGATCTAACCCACTTCTCCTCAACTCCTATCGAAATCATATTTTACTGTACAGTACACAAGAAAGTGCTTTTAAAAGTTAATAGTTGTATTTTTTATAATAGATTTCTAGTGCATTTTAACAACAAACAACTGAAAGTTATTTTTTATTCTAATTGTTTTCCATCAGCTCATCTCGTACAGTTGACTCACTTAAGGGAAGCGAATGAGCTTACGTGATTGTCTTCAAATCCACACACAAGGTGAGAAATAGGATGGCATCATCACTTGACACCTACTGCCCATCACTTGATATTGATGCCTGTTGCGCCTGTGCTCCATCAAACTACTTGGTTTTGTATGGCATGTTAATGTGGTTCTTTGAGTGAAGAAGAACTTGCCCTTAATGAGTTTCCAAGTCTGTCCCCATGTTCTTGTTGAACACGCTCAATTCCGTACATCTTGGGTTTGAAATAAAGCACGTTAAGTCAACATAAACAGAGATACAGTCAAATGCATAACCACTTGTAGAGGAGGCACGCATGTGACTGAGAATGTAAGCAACAATAGCATGGGGTTTACGCTCCACCTAGCAGCAAGATACACAAATTAACTTACTCGCTGCCTCGAAATTTGAAGTTATGCTACAATTTTTAATATTTCAAGTTTATAAATAATTTTTAATTTGTTGGACATGCACATTCACATCTTTGAAAGTTTGGAACTTGAAGGTTCGTATGTAGGAGACTTGCCGTATATGCACAAGACACTCCTCAGAAAACACAGTTAGTATTCAATGATTTTCTAACCCATAGCTGATATGTAACGTCAGTTTCCAAATGTATTGTGAATCAAAGCGTATGCTGCGTAGCTAAATACAATTGTCTTTCAAAGAGAACCAGTGCCATCAACAGCAGTGATGTGCAGTGATGTTCATGGCTGGAGAGGCAAGGACTCCTTCAGAGTCAGAGTTACAAATATACGAACCCAAAAGAGTAGCCTATTCATTATTCAATTGACAGCCAGTATGCACATTGACTACTGGTTATGTTTCATATCTCATCAGCATTTTTTACACACAGATAGGTAAGGCACATATTTGGCTAAGAAAGAACGTTACATTTATAGCAGGGAGAGAGAGCGGAGTGAGCGTATTTGCTCTGCAGCCTCCATGTGTTCTAAATTTACCTTTGCAATTCCACAATTCATACTCATTCAACACAAATGAAAGTATGGAGTGGTGTACAAAAAAAACGGCTTTCAATTTTGACCTTTATTGAAATATTTAGTTGTTTTTAAAAGCTTTTAATTCTGATAATTTAATCAGTTTTAATACAGACTGTTCAATAAAAGGATAACAAGAAAAACAAAAGAATATTTTATTTAAGATCAAAATTTATTTTTTAAATATAGGATTGTTTTTTTTTCTTAGTCTGATCCCATTATTTATAAAATTGAAAATCGTTTATTGTCTTACCTTTATTTATAAATGAAGTCCATGAGCCTATCCTTGTCCACGAAAATCTTTGTCACTGTCTTGTAAAAGTCCTCCTCATTTTCCTTTAGTTTTAAAAGTCTTAATCTTCCATTTTTGCAGTCACTCAGAACAAAAGATAAAAAAAACGGACCGCTGCAGTGCACTTTACTTTCTGATATCACTAACTTATTGGTGCCGAGCCTCTGCGTAGAAGAACAGCAACAACAAGCACCTGATGGGCTCACATGCATCCCCTTCGGTGCGGCACAGCACGGTCTGCCTTACCTTGTGCCTTTTCACTGCGGTTTTATGTCCGATCAACAAGACTAGATATGTCACACACATTCATTAAAGATATTAGAAAGTCAGGGTGTATAATAAAAGTATCTGCAAACATTATATTGGTGACATACAGAGAGACAGCAGCAGGTACGCGTCAATTGCATGCATCATCCCAGTGTGTGAGGGAGAGTGCAGTCTGAGGTGAGGCTTGTCTCACCTCACTGCCACCGCAGCTTGTGTTTCTCCCCTGTATTTGAACAGGAAATGCACAAATTCAGCGATTTTGACTATAAAAATGATCAAAAATTATTGGAACCATTCAGAAAATAAATTTATAGCACAGACCAGTCGACAAATTTCTTTTATGCTGACATTATTGTTGTTTTTTTTTTTACTTTTCATGATGACAGGTGAGGTCCCTTGACCGCACGTCCCTGATCGACAGTGTCTTCTGCACTTTGAAGCAGCCTCAGGAGCCTTCAGTGAGACAAAAAAGGTGAAAAGATACTTCTTTGATTCATTTAGAGGTGGACATTAAGAACAGAGGCAGGTAAGGAACAGCTGGATCAGCACATCTGGACCCAGCTTTTAGGCACCTGACTTTGCCAGCATCATCTGTTCCTCCTGATGCATCTTGCCAAAGCCTTTGGAGGGAGCAGTAAATCAGAAGTTTTCCGAACCCCAGGACAGCAGAATAAATCCTTTATTTACATAGAATGAATAAAACATGGAGCTGTTTTCCTTTCTGCATTCTTAACACATCTCCCAGTTACACAAGCACAGCCTCCATCAATGATACACGTAACACTGTGACCAAATGCAATGGAGAATGCAGACAGTGTACATCTTTGGAAGAGTAATAAATGGATTGTACATTGAAACATCCCATTGTCAAACATAAATCTACAAAGCATAACATTTCAGACAAACAATTGTCTTTGTTGATTATCAACAAAATGCATCATAATTATTGTGTTTTGTTACTTTTTTTATTTACTAGCTGTGGTACTGTATAAGATGAGTTGAAATCTAAGTATTCAACGTAGGCCTCAGTGTTAACATTAACAGTGCACTGTCTATTTCAAAGTATTTTATCATTCCAACAGATTAAACCCATTACAATAATAATAAAATGTATTACTGCAATTGTTTGTGATGTGTCATCTGTTGGAATGACAAATACAATGCATATGTCTCTGTTTTATGCCATTTAGTATGGGATTCACAAAAGCAGTGTTAATGGTTGTGATAAGCTATCTGTTGGAATGACAAATGCCATACATTTTATTACTACAGATGTTGGTGGTTTTTTGGAATGACGAGACCTAGTAACTGGACAGACACTTTATCCTTCCATTAAGGTAGACTTTCAGCAAATGTTATATATCAACAAGAGTAATGAACACAGGTAATATGTTCAAAAATAATTCAAATTAAATTAAAATTAAACAGTGTCAAAATATATTAATACACAAACTGAGAAGCACTGGCCTTTTAAGAAATGTCCCAAAAAGTTCATGAGCTGTCACTTAGGACAGAATGTATTTTTAATGGTACACACTTTGAGATAATATCATGAAAAAGATTTTAGCACACTCCACACAAATTCACAACCTCCTTGATTTATGTGTAATTGTTTTTTGTGATCCATTTTTATTGATAAAAAGAAAAAGGAATAGAGTAAAAGAAAATCAGTGATTTTTGGGCTATAAGAACAAAAACAAAACACCACCGCACCGGCAAACCTGAGATGGCTATTTGAACAGAAACACCGTAAGAGAGGAAAAGAAAAACAAAAAAGAGTCAAGGGGTAAACTGGCAGATACACACCACACTGGAGCGCAAGGTGAAGTAAGGGAGAAAAAAGATTTGCATTTAATTGTTAATATCAGAGAAATTATGGCATTTAAGAAAATGACAAGTCTGTTACAGCCAGTTCAATAAAAGTTTCCTTTAAAATGTCTGCGTATACAGCATATGAGACAGAATGAAGCAGGACCTGTGAGGAATAAAGAATAATATACAACACTGATGAGTTATAATACTGGGACATATTTAAAATAATGACTTCCTAAAATGGACAACATACATAATTTATGTGTGTGCATTTCCATATCATGTTAATGGTAAACACAGTAAACAGTAATTCAAACAGTACTGTATGGTAAATAATCCAACAACTCATTAAAAGTAAATAAGGCGCTCATCTAAAGCTGATAACATTGAAGGTTTACACTGTCAAGTGGAATATTTGGAAGGCACCAATTGACTGAACCAGTTTATAGCAATTTATGGGAAAATGTGTCCAAAATTCCCCCTGGTTACAAATAAAATTCCCTGCATCTCTCCAAAAGGGAAAGGAAACAATTGACACATTTCAGCCTGCTGGACAATAGTTTATGTTATCCATCCATCCATCCATTTTCCAACCCGCTGAATCCGAACACAGGGCCACGAGGGTCTGCTGGAGCCAATCCCAGCCAACACAGGACACAAGGCAGGAAACAATCCTGGGCAGGGTGCCAACCCACCGCAGGACACACACAAACACACCAAGCACACACTAGGGCCAATTTAGAATCGCCAATCCACCTAACCTGCATGTCTTTGGACTGTGGGAGGAAACCCACGCAGACATGGGGAGAACATGCAAACTCCACGCAGGGAGGACCCGGGAAGCGAACCCGGGTCCCGAGATCTTCCAACTGCGAGGCAGCAGCGCTACCCACTGCGCCACCGTGAGTTTATGTTATGTTTTTGTAAAATACACAATTAATATGACATCAGGTGTTTGATCAGCGATCTTTGTACAGTGTCTCTAAAAACTCAAATATTAAGTTAAATAAGTTTTGTGGTAAAACTCTGAATATATGTCTTTGTAGTTTTATTTTTTGGCAATATGTATCAGACAAAGGAATTCACATCATAGCCACATTAGTGACCACAAATCAGCAGCGACTATCTCGACTGTAGATTCAGTCTGTCACTGAACTATTTTGATCGACTGTGAAATACAAATTACAAAAATATCACTAAAGAGGTGGGTGTCAAATGTCTGGTAAACTTGCAAAAATTTACAGCACAGGCTTCGAAGGTGTCGATGCTTCACAAAGATATGGTCTGCCTATCAATACTGCGTAGACGTTTTGAAGAGCAGATATTATGAATCGCTGCCTCTGTTTCATTCTATACATTGACAGCACTTTGTCTACAGGGGAAATTTGGCTTTTTATAGATGCTCAAAAAATAAATATTATATTATGACAAACAAACCCCTCTCAAATACACACCAGAATTACAAAACAGGCACATCACACCCAAACTCAAGTTTTGAAACATTTCCTATTTTATTACCTCTGCATGTGTCACCTCAGTGTTTCAAAATCTCATTGAGAGAGCTTTGTTTGTACTGCGCATGTCACCTCCAAGATTTGAAATGCGCTTCATGCTTCCTATGAATTCTGCATGCCAGCTTAGTGCTTCAAAACTCACTCAGGGCTTTCATTTGAACTGCGCCTGTTAACTCAGCATTTCGAACAGCACTCTCACAATCTAATCTCACAAGTCACTGGAACTACGCATGTCATGAAAAGGTTTCAAAAATTGGACAGAATTGTCAGGCGAGATGAATCTTTGAGGATTAATACCACATTTTAAATGACTGCGTCAGAGATTAATTAGTATTGAGAAAAAAAACTATAAAAAATTATACATAGTAGAAATTCAGAATGCATAATGCAGAAAAAAGGACCTGAATAATACCAATCAGAGCACCTTGCTGACCATAATACTCAGTCTCTTCTGATAAACATCCCCCTTCGCCTCTTATTATTATCACTATTATATTTTTATTATTATTAAAGTTATATCAAAAGTAAATGTGCATAAAAAAACATTTGACTGACGAGTTCAACTGCTTTTATGGCTAACATACAAGCAATAGGTAAATTGCAGATACTGAGGTTTGGATGACTCCATATGAAATTAATCAGATGGAATTTGAGCTTATTTTGGGCAACATTTGACAAGGGGACCCGGTAAACGTGCTAGTGACAGGAATCGTGCTTGTGAACCATAATTTTTATATAAGAAAATGGCTTGTTATGCTGTGCTGTAGCCTTTAAAGAATGTGTTCACAAGGGAGGGATGTTGCTGTTTTGTTTTTTTTTAAATCTGGTGCAGATGTGTTTATCCTGCTACAGACTGTGGCACAGTGGTAACGCTGCTGCCTCGCAATAAGGAGACCAGGGTTTGCGTCTGGGGTCCTCCCTGCGTGGAGTGTGCATGTTCTCTCCATGTCTGTGTGGATTTCCTCTGGGTGCACCAGTTTCCTTCCACTGTTTACAGACACTAAAATGGTGCTAGTGTGTGTCCGTTCACTGTTGCAATGGACTGGCGTTTGTTGTCTAGGATTTGTTCCTTGTGCCCTTTGCTGGCTGGGATAGACTCGACCAGAGACCCTGATCTGGATTAAGCAGGTTAGAAAATGTCATGACTTTGTTGCTGCAGCCCTGGGGCCTCATGTATAAACGGTGCGTACGCACAGAAATGTTGCATACGAATGTTTCCACGCTCAAATCGCGATGTATAAAACCTAAACTTGGCATAAAGCCACACACATTTCCACGGTACCTCATACCTTGGCATACGCAATTTCTCCGCTCGGTTTTGCAGACTGGCGGCACCCAGCTGCAAAGCAGTGCTACTGTTCCTGTGTGGTCACCCTTTCTTTCTTAGATCCACATTCCTGACGCGGCTTTATAAATACACTGAAACTAACTGCATATTGTTTATTAGTGTAATGCATCTGATTGTAATTAACCTGCAGCAATATAATGGGCCAGGGAATAGCCATAGTATTCCAAATACCATAACTGCTTTAGCGTTGTTATTCTCACTGCATCTTCTTCTTCTTTCAGCTGCTCCCGTTAAGGGTTGCCACAACATATCATCTTTTTCCATATTACTCTCACTGCACCACTCGGAGTATTTATATCACTGTATCTGAGTGGGGAATCACAGCAGCAGCTGATTGGAAAGAGAATTATCGGGATACAGCATGAAGCAGATGCTGCCTGAGCCATGGCAAAACACTTCAAAGCCTTTTCTGTATCAAGTCGCGGTTCAGAAACAGTTTCATCCCAAGAACTATAAATGCACTCAATCAGTCCATCAAGTGCTCCTTGTAGAACTGTTTACTTATAAGTACAATTACCCCACTGTAAACTTGCACTACAGTTATAATATTGCACAACCTGAGCCACTTTATAAAGCGTGTATTTACATATGATTATTGATTATATTATATAGATAAAACTTTGACTTCATTTAAATAATCTATTGTTAATAATTAAACATGTGAGGACACGGTGCCACAGCGCTAGCTAGTTCATGGATTGTTCCTGCATTGTGTTGTATTCTTGCTGGTGCTGACGCGACACTGGAAGGATAGATGGATAGAATAATTAAACATGTACTACAAAGATATTTCAATGTTCCTTAAAAGTTTTGAAGAATCTGCGTTTTAAGCTTACAGATGGCTTCACATCTATTACAGAGCTGATTGTGTGACGATTGAGTATTTGGAGAAAGAAAAGTAAGGACAGGAATTGGAGGTTAGTACGTTTGAAAGAGACAGTTCTTCTGTAATAAATTATTTCATTGAAGGTCGCACATGGTGCAGCAACCCACTTGCGTGAGACATGAACAAGCACTGCACCACCGTGTTCCCATGTTTAATAACATGCTTTCATTCCTATCATCATGAAAATGATATCACGTATACATCTCAGTATTTTAATTATTCAGAGAGCTGTAATATCACGAATGCGATGGATTATGTGTCCTGTCGGAGAAAAAGAAAGCCCGTTTAAGAAGCAGTTAGTGATTCACACACAGAGCACAAAGAAACTCAAATACAGAACAAAGCATTTAAAGTGCTACTTTAGTTACGATAGGATTTGAGAAACTAGTAAATTAAATGATTTTAAGATAAACTTTACAATGTTCTACTTTAATGGCAAAATAACCTACGTGATTAAAGTGGAAATTTCAAGATTAAAGTTGACATTTCCTGCTTTTTTCCCCACTGTGTGCCTATTTTTCTTTGTCTGTACCCTAATAAGCTTTCATATGACACTCAGACGGTGGGCTACGACTCGCCTTTTCACAGCGACTTTGATATGTGACTTTTTTTATTTCGGGCACTGTGCGACTTTGTGAACTTGAGCTTTTAAGTTTCTCCGACACGCTATGTCACGCGATCAACTTCCTTTTGTTGTTTATATCACGGTTTATACCAACAAATAGTACGTTTTTCCTTTGCCTCCACTTGGTGTTCGCTGAAATTCTTATATTTCCCCCCGTGCTTTTTCCATTGTCTTTTCACAGAAGGCTATTTATATTGATTTGCATATTCAAAGAGGTGCAATTCTGGGAGGAGTTGGGGCGGGACAGAAGGCGCATGCACGTGCGTTACTTTTCACGCTGATCAGGATTTATGTAGCGGAAGAATGTGAAAGTTTGTGTATGTACAGATTCCTGCATCTGGATTTTTCTGTGCGTACGCACATTCCCGCTTTTGTGCTTACGCCATCTTATAGTGTGAGTTCTACGCACGGCGTTATACATGAGGCCCCTGGAGTGGACTTTCACTCAGACCTCCTTAGAAAGTTGTGAAATTCTTTCTCACCGCAGAGGAGTTTGCTGCAGCTGCTGTTGGTGTCCATGGCGCCATTTTTTCTTGTTGAATGATAGTTGTAATTAGTTATGGAGAACATGCTTTTACTCACATCACACTCTAAATTTACAGTGCATAGAGGGTAGATCACTGAACACTAACAGTGCTCAAATTGGAGTGTTTTGTGTGTGATATAGTGTGCTGAGGACTACATCGTGCTAAGCATCTTAGCCTCTTGGACGTGCTCCGAATTACCATCTTTAAAATTTGGGTCCAGCAGAGTGAATTTAGCCTGATACACCCACAGTGGGTTTGTTATCACCCTTTACAATGGCACGATGCAAAGACCTCAAGTGGCAATGAACACAAGACTTGGTTATTGCAAATAACTGAGCTGCCTTTCATAAACTAATCATTGCATTTTAGATGAAGAATTAAGATGCTGCTAATATATTGTCACTTGTCTGGAAAGTGCCAAGTCAGTCGGCTGTCAGTAGCATGGTTTAGGTCTTGTTTACTGAAGCTCTAACTCTGGCTCTTGGCTTGGGGTTGATCCCTGCTGATTCAGATCCTTTAAGCTTCCATTCTATTCAGCACATCGAGATAACACACTTGTTGTCTTATAGATTCAGAATCAATTCTCTTGCTGATGCTAAATCAAGATTAAGATGATTATGTAGTGGATACCACCTCAAAATTGCCTGTGGACATCCTTACTGAAAGCACTTAACCTAAGTCTACAGTTGAATCATTATTTCTGAAATTTAGATACTTCAGATATTTCCTGGTCAAGTGTACTCTTCTACAAACATATTCGTGACAACTGCAACACTTTGACAAGCAGTTTTAAAAATAAAGTGGGGCACATACATGTATATTCACTATGATAAGTATCTGTATTTCTTGAAGATCTCATTAGTCAGCTGTTTGTGTTTGAACTATGAATCCAAGTACAACTTTATACTACATACAGTGGTGTGAAAAACTATTTGCCCCCTTCCTGATTTCTTATTCTTTTGCATGTTTGTCACACAAAATGTTTCTGATCATCAAACACATTTAACCATTAGTCAAATATAACACAAGTAAACACAAAATTCAGTTTTTCAATGATGGTTTTTATTATTTAGGGAGAAAAAAAATCCAAACCTACATGGCCCTGTGTGAAAAAGTAATTGCCCCCTTGTTAAAAAATAACCTAACTGTGGTGTATCACACCTGAGTTCAATTTCCGTAGCCACCCCCAGGCCTGATTACTGCCACACCTGTTTCAATCAAGAAATCACTTAAATAGGAGCTGCCTGACACAGAGAAGTAGACCAAAAGCACCTCAAAAGCTAGACATCATGCCAAGATCCAAAGAAATTCAGGAACAAATGAGAAGTAATTGAGATCTATCAGTCTGGTAAAGGTTATAAAGCCATTTCTAAAGCTTTGGGACTCCAGCGAACCACAGTGAGAGCCATTATCCACAAATGGCAAAAACATGGAACAGTGGTGAACCTTCCCAGGAGTGGCCGGCCGACCAAAATTACCCCAAGAGCGCAGAGACGACTCATCCGAGTGGTCACAAAAGACCCCAGGACAACGTCTAAAGAACTGCAGGCCTCACTTGCCTCAATTAAGGTCAGTGTTCACGACTCCACCATAAGAAAGAGACTGGGCAAAAACGGCCTGCATGGCAGATTTCCAAGACGCAAACCACTGTTAAGCAAAAAGAACATTAGGGCTCGTCTCAATTTTGCTAAGAAACATCTCAATGATTGCCAAGACTTTTGGGAAAATACCTTGTGGACTAATGAGACAAAAGTTGAACTTTTTGGAAGGCAAATGTCCCGTTACATCTGGCGTAAAAGGAACACAGCATTTCAGAAAAAGAACATCATACCAACAGTAAAATATGGTGGTGGTAGTGTGATGGTCTGGGGTTGTTTTGCTGCTTCAGGACCTGGAAGGCTTGCTGTGGTAGATGGAACCATGAATTCTACTGTCTACCAAAAAATCCTGAAGGAGAATGTCCGGCCATCTGTTCGCCAACTCAAGCTGAAGCGATCTTGGGTGCTGCAACAGGACAATGACCCAAAACACACCAGCAAATCCACCTCTGAATGGCTGAAGAAAAACAAAATGAAGACTTTGGAGTGGCCTAGTCAAAGTCCTGACCTGAATCCAATTGAGATGCTATGGCATGACCTTAAAAAGGAGGTTCATGCTAGAAAACCCTCAAATAAAGCTGAATTACAACAATTTTGCAAAGATGAGTGGGCCAAAATTCCTCCAGGGCGCTGTCAAAGACTCATTGCAAGTTATCGCAAACGCTTGATTGCAGTTATTGCTGCTAAGGGTGGCCCAACCAGTTATTAGGTTCAGGGGGCAATTACTTTTTCACACAGGGCCATGTAGGTTTGGATTTTTTTTCTCCCTAAATAATAAAAACCACCATTTACAAACTGCATTTTGTGTTTACTTGTGTTATATTTGACTAATGGTTAAATGTGTTTGATGATCAGAAACATTTTGTGTGACAAACATGCAAAAGAATAAGAAATCAGGAAGGGGGCAAATAGTTTTTCACACCACTGTAAGTACTCTGGCCTTCCAAATCTATACTACCTTGGAAGAAGGAACAGATAATTAGTGTATAGGTTAAAACAAGTGGCGCCTCGTCATGTAAAACTATCACAACCAGAACAGAACACACATCAATTTAATAAAATAGAAAATGGATATCTCTTATTGTCTGGTCTCCTTCTCTGCCATAAAGTTACCACGACACAAACTCCAGAGAGGAATTGGTAGAAATCCTAACAGTGAGAACAAAACACTTGGAGGTTTATAATGCAAAGTCAACTTTTTGATAAGACACAAGTTAAAGAAGTTATAGATCTCTAAGATCCAAACATAATCCATCAGACAAATTCACCTATTTTAAAATAAAGGACAACAATCCATTTTAATTACATTTTATTTTTTGTAACAATATATACATTTAAAATTATGGCACAGAAAACATTTTTATAAGAAGTTTAATCCTCAACATCTTCCTCTGATAAAAGGTAAACACTCCCAACTCTCACCCTGAAAACAAACACCAAAAAAAGATAAATATAAAACAAAAGAACAAAAATGTATGGCTTGTGAGTTGTTACGCATAATCAACATTTAAAGAATGCAGGGACCTAAACTTAAAACAGTTTATTACGCATAATTACTTAATTTGCATAGCTTCACCTGTTTTATCAAAATGAACTGCTACATCTCAAATCCACTGTGAATTATGCTAAAAACAAGAGTCTTTTAGTTGGGGGGGGGGAAGCTACTAACAACAAACAAATAAATTAGCTCCACATCCTGCGCTTTGCTCCTGAGCACAACAAATCAGAGTCAAATGAGAACATCATTTTAAAAGAACTGGGATTAATTATCAGCTCTCACTTTCATTCTCTGAACTTTCAAGAAACCACAGATTGGAGAAAAAAAGAAAAAAAGTGACACTTCTTCAATTGATAATAAGCATAAGGCATTGGTTTTAGGTTTACATCTTAAAAAAATTGAAATAATTGCCAAAAAAGTTATCAAAATATTGAAAGTATGAAATAGTATCTCATTAATATTGGCAAAAACAAAATTAGTCCAACATGCATTTCAGGCACACATATTGTCCGAGAGGTTCATTCATCTAGTGGTCCTATTAAGTCATTATGGGGCTCCTGTGATCTTGGAAAAACAAATTAAGTACACATCTCTTAACAAAGCATGACACTTAATGCTATACCATTAAATTAGCTTTAAGATATTGATGCCTTTTTAATAAATTCTCCTATTGAAATTAGTTAGCATTAACCAAAATAATGCAAACTGATGCAATATATTTAAAAGATCCAGATCACCCCAATTTGTGTTTATGAGCTTTAGTGCATAGATAAGCTGAACAGTTAGCGAGCAAAAATAAATATAATTGGCATGCCTTCACATAATTTTTTATACTGCTGTCTTCTGCATGTGACATGCTATTATCTAAATCTGTTAAATCACTTTCAGGACTAGTTACTAGTGTTGACTACACTGACGTATTCATTTATCCTCAAATATTAACTCCAATGATGAGGTTACCTTGAACAGTAAATATTCTGTTTCACTGACCTGTCGAATACTATGAAACATATACACTGTTCACAATTACCTCTATAAAAAGAATAACTTCCAGTGTTGCTGCTTTATTCCCAAAGAATATCTGACAATGATATCATCTGTTAGCCTTTCAACAAGGCAAGGCAACAATGTCCGAGAATAAGTGACTAGTCAGTTCAGAAAACAGCTTAGGCTCATTTCACTCTTAACTAGGCATTTAAGTGGATGCGAATTTATGTATAGCAGACAAATTATTCATTACAGATTGTTTTAAAACATGAAAAATGATCTATCTTACAAACAGAAACAAAACGTGTAGTAAACATACTGTATGCAATGAATATGTCATTATGGTGTACTTCAATTGAAAGGATATAAATAAAAGTCTACTTAATTCAATAAAAAAGATAAGTGTAGAAAATTAGCAATCTGGCATAATTCCGAATGAATGCTCACATGTTGCTTGCATTTTAATTTTCTGTTGTAAACATCACATCATCTTTTAGAAGTTCATGTACTACTGTGAAAAGTAATATTACAAGGTAGTCACTTTCTAAGACTTGTTGGGAGGGGGAAGGGAAGAAAAAGTTATTGACTAAAAAGAATCCACATGTCATTATTCAGACTTTTCTGCTGTTTTCAGTTGTTCTCTCTTCATCATACATCGACGGACAATGCTGTCAAAGCTACCCAAATAAAACAGAGCAATAGTCCGAAACAGGCCCATGGTGACTATCTAAAGGGAAGAGAAGAGAAAATTAGAATTTTCAGAGGATAACCAGAAACAGACAGGCTTCTTGTAATTAAAATGTACCGCTTTAAAACAAAAATCTTGTGGTTCTGGTCCTGATTTTTATTCATTATGTATATCTTAGCAATTCATTTAACGTGTTTGCCCTTTAGTTATACTGTATATATGAACAACAAAACTCTCAGGGTGTAACTGTAAAGAACCTAGGGATGATGTTTACTATAGAAAGATGTTATGCAAAAAGATAATCTGTTGATATATTACAAAACAACAAATTTACGAAACCCCATAATTCTAAATGAATTACAAAATACAAAATACCATACTTCCAGAGTTAAAGGTCATGCGTGCTGGAACTGGTGGCAATGGGCAACAGGCAGAAACTAACTCTGGAATAGGACATCAGTACAGCACAGGGCCCACTCATATACACACACATTCACAGGAGGCCAAATTTAGAGCCAACCTTAAACTTGCACACACATTCTTAGGATGAAGGAGAAAATTAGAGTGTAATTGTTAAATATTTCTATTTTTGAAGCAGTACTGTACTACATTAAGAGCTTTGGGGCACTACAGGCAAAAAGATTAGCTGCTTGAACACACTGGCTGATAATTTTTAAATTCTGTTTCAGAAAGGTATACCATATTTCATGCTGCAGCTTCAATGATCCTCTTAAACACAATTTGAAAATTTCTGGATTAAATCTGACTATGGACCAAGCTTGTATTTATCAAGCATCTCTTGATTACTCCTAGTTATTCCACTAAATGTTGAATTGGGATTTGTCCTTCTTCAGAGCAGGACATGATAAGCATTTATAAAGAGTCCTACACCAGCTCCCAGATAGGAGTGAAAGTTTGCACTTTAGAATTACCAACATCACAGTTTTACAGTAACCAGAGCCACAAAGTGGTATTCATGATGATAATTTGTAATTTCTTTGGAAATCATGATGACTCTATAGTTTTCTGATACTAACACTACAGCTTCACCATAAAAATAATAATAAAAATAATATTAAAAGAAGAACGAAAACATAAAAAGGTTATGAAATAACACTAATCTGCACATAATTGTTGCCCCTTCACAACTATATCATGAATAAATACTGTAACAAGCACAGAGATGGAAAGACTGAGTACTATGAGGTGCCATACCTCTCTGTGACCCCCTCTTATGCTCTGTGAGGTTCTATTTATCCAAAAGCACCGAGAGTTTCCGCCTGCCTTCTTGAACCTTGCCAGGCTACTTAAACTGTAATGTGAATATTTCAGGGGTTCCTGCCAAGTTTATATTCAGGGTAATATGCTGGCTATACAATTAGCGGTGTAAAAAAAAATAATCAATACACTTGAGTATTGCAATATTATGTTTTTTGATAGTGCATTGATTCTCAAAAACATAGTATCGATTTTTAATTACAAGTTTACATTCAAAGATTCAAGGCATACAGCTCATTTTGCATTTAAACCACCGGTCGCAAGATAGCACCTAACGTAACAAAATAAACTGAGACAGGAAATAGCGTAAGGGTTGATGTATGTAGTGCATTAGGCACACAAATCTGGCAGACAACATGGATCGTGCAGTGACAAACCGAGCTGACTAGTAACACGACAACCGATGGCTGAATCCAGACGAATTAGACCGGCTCCCGCGGCATACAGAGCGGAAGTGTGGGCTCATTTTGGCTTTCACAATAAAGAAGGCACTAAGGAGATTGACAAGAGCTATGCCGTCTGCATTGTGCGATGCCAAAATCAAATACTCGGGGAACACAATGAATCTGAGAACACATTTAGCAAGACACCGTTCTGATGTACAGATAAAGGAGCAGTAAACGGCAAGTGTTAAAAAAAGCGGGTCCCTCCTAACTCACTATGGAACAAGTTCAAACACTGAAGTTAGCACAGACCTCAACTCATGCAAACAAAATAACTTGCTCAATACTCAATTTCATTTGCAAAGATATGCTCCCTTTGAGTGCTGTAGAGAATGAAGGCTTCCGAAATATGGTGAATACAATGGAGCCTCGTTACACCATGCCATTCCAACAACACATCACGGACATCACTGTGCCCAAGTTGTACGAGGAGGTAAAAATGAAGGTACTGGAATCTCTCAGCTCCACTACAGGAGACATTGTTACCACAGAGAAGTGTTCTGAAAGCTGGGCATGTTCACCAGATCGCCTTCCTCCACAAAAACCATTAATAAATAAGCACTGGCATACAGTATATACAAACTGTAATAACATGTGCAATCCAAGTTTAAGATCTGAGAATGTTCACTATCAATATATACGTTTTTTCTTACATTTGTTTAATATTTTCTTTGGGAATCCTGCAAGCACTTTTAATTTTCACTCATATAAGGCAGATGTAGTTACTTTTTTTTCAGATTGCAGAAAATACAATGTTATGATATTGGATGTTACAGGGACAGTGCATTTTCTTTTATTAACCACTTAGCCAAATTAAATAATGGCCTATATACTATAATAGAATATGAACCTTTAAAGCAGAATATATATATTTTCTGAATATATATGTAACACTGTTTTGATTTTTTTTTTTAATTTTCTTAATTTGTTTACCTAAAGAATCCTGCAAGCACTTTGATTTTTTTACTGATATACTGTAAACAAAAGTTAATTCCTTTTGTCAGATTATAGTCATTTAAACATTTAATGTGAACAGAGCACACTCTTATTATTCCACTGAATTAATACAAACCCACATTACAGAGATTTTTGACAATGTCAATGAATGCATTACCTGTTGAAGCCCCTCTGTGATGGATGTAACAGGAGACATGCCACAGGTTAGTGAAGACAGCATATAACCATCTGGGCCCACTGAACTATTGAAATTTCCCTGCTGTTGAGGTAAAATAAGCCCACAATTACTTATATGTTCAAAAAGTTAGTTTGCCATTTAAAGTAGCTATTACTAGATAGCCACACAAAAATTTTAAGAATTATTTACTGATTTAAACTTCAATTTTCCACTTTAAAGCCTTGGAAAAAACTACATCATTCTTGTAAATCATGATCTCTGAAAGTCCTTTATATCCAATTACTAGCTTAAAAAGCCTTAATCGTGTGGTTAATGGTAACAGATTTAATTGTAGTAACATATACTGTTATTATGCTTAAGATTTAAGTACCCACAGTGCTCCCTCCTCATGATCTGTTAGTCATCACATTTCCACATCCAAAAATAGTTGTTGAGATTAGAAATATGAAAAATAATGTTTTAGAAATATAAAAGAAAATAATGTTTCTTAATATTCAGAAATCAGAATTCTAAAGAAATCCTATGTATTTGAGAAACAACTACTGAAAGTTTGGTATTCTTCTATTACTACCCTGCAGTTAATTCAAAATATGGCAGAAAGAATCATAACTTTATGCCATAAAACCATAGTTCACCCAAAGTATATAG
Source organism: Erpetoichthys calabaricus (assembly GCF_900747795.2). NCBI lineage: Eukaryota > Metazoa > Chordata > Cladistia > Polypteriformes > Polypteridae > Erpetoichthys > Erpetoichthys calabaricus. The sequence continues at coordinate 111,013,769 of NC_041399.2, read as the reverse complement.
GAGAACTAGGCAACTGCAGAGGACTCGACAACTCCATGGGAATTCCTCCAACGAATTGCAAAGCTTTTAATTTGCATAAAATACATGCTGTTTGCACATACTGTTTGAAATATTACACAACCATGTCACCAGTGTCTTAGGCCAGCTGTTGTAAATCAAGCAAAAATTCTCAAAACAAGAATGAGAATCTGAAGATTAATTTTAACAAAATTTGGTTAGATGGATCTTTTTGGTAAATTTCTGGTCCTTGCACCTGTTATAATGGCCTGTTGCATTAATATTCTAAACATGCTACATACAGCCCATGATGACCCTTAATTTTCACAAAGAAACCCATTATCATAAATTTCATGTAGAAATAGATTTTATCTGTATGTAAGTTACCTGGTTTACACCTGTCATTAAAATGCTTCTCAACACGTGTTTTTCTGCAAAGCACAGTACAAGTTCATAGTTTTAGTTTTGTTTTTGTGATGTTTCCTTTTCAGAAAGTTTGTTTCTTTATCTTATATTCCATCTGAATGTTGACATTGATGCAGATTGTTGAAACATAGATATATTTTTCTTTCAGTGTGTTTCTTTATTTTGCAAAAAAATGAATAGCCTTTATGAAGGACTGTTTATGTACCCATTACAAATACTAAAAAACTTAACCACCCAAAAAATGAAACAAAGATACACAAGCACACACTTTGACTTTGGCGCTTCTTTAATTGCATATTTATATTATGTATATTATTCCCATTTTATGTTACTATAAAGATTATTATTCTATACTAGCATTAACATGAGTAATTTGTGAAATTACAAAAAAAAGTAATATATATATATATATATATATATATATATATATATATATATATATATATATATATATATATATATATATATATATATATATATATGCTCAAAAAAATTAAAGGAACACTTTGAAAACACATCATCTCAATGGGAAACAAAAATCATGCTGGATATCTATACTGATATGGATTGGGTAATGTGTTAAGAACGAAAGGATGCCACATTGTTTGATGGAAATTAAAATTATCAACCTACAGACGGTTGAATTCAAAGACACCCCGAAAATCAAAGTGAAAAAATCATGCAGCAGGCTAGTCCATTTTGCCAAAATTTCATTGCAGCAACTCAAAATCGTACTCAGTAGTTTGTATGTCCCCCACTTGCTTGTATGCATACCTGACAACGTCGGGACATGCTGCTAATGAGACGATGGATAGTGTCCTGGGGGATCTCCTCCCAGATCTGGATCAGGGCATCACTGAGCTCCTGGACAGTCTGAAGTGCAATCTGGTGGCATCAGATGGACGAAACATAATGTCCCAGAGATGTTCTTTTGGATTTAGGTCAGGCAAGTGTGGGGGCCAGTCAATGGTATCAATTCCTTCATCCTTCAGGAACTGCCTGCATACTCTCGCCACATTAGCCCAGGCATTGTTGTGCACCAGGAGGAACCCGGGACCCACTGCACCAGCATAGGAACTGACAATGGGTCCAAGGATTTCATCCCGATACCTAATGGCAGTCAACATGCCATTTTCTATCCTGTAGAGGTCTGTGCATCCCTCCTTGGATATGCCTCCCCAGACCATCACTGACCCACCACCAAACCGGTCATGCTGAATGATGTTACAGGCAGCATAACATTCTCCACGGCTTGTCCAGACCCTCTCACACGTTTGTTACATGTGCTCAGGGTGGACCTGCTCTCATCTGTGAAAAGCACAGAGTGCCAGTGGTGGACCTGCCAATTCTGGTCTTCTGTGGCAAATCCCAATTGAGCTCCACGTTGCTGGGCAGTGAGCACAGGGCCCACTAGAGGACGTCAGGCCCTCAGGCCACCCTCATGAAGTCTGTTTCTGATTGTTTGGTCAGAGACATTCACACCAGTGGCCTGCTGGAAGTCATTTTGTAGGGCTCTGGCAGTGCTCATCCTGTTCCTCCTTGCCCAAAGGAGCAGATACCAGTCCTGCTGATGGATTAAGGACCTTCTATGGCCATGTCCAGCTCTCCTAGAGTAACTGCCTGTCTCCTGGAATCTCCTCCATGCCCATGAAACTGTGCTGGGAGACACAGCAAACCTTTTGGCAATGGCATGTATTGATGTGCCATCCTGGAGAAGTTGGACTGCCTGTACAAACTCTGTAGGATTCATGTACCAGTAGTACATGCCTCATGCTACCAGTAGTGACACTGACCACAGCCAAATGTAAAACTAGTGAAAAAACAGTCAGAAAAGATGAGGAGGGAAAAATGTCAGTGGCCTCCACCTGTTAAACCATTCCTGTTTTGAGGGTCATTGTTGCCCCTCTAGTGCACCTGTTGTTAATTTAATTAACACCAAAGCAGCTTAAACTGATTAACAAGCCCCTCTGCTACTTAACTGACCAGATCAACATCCCAGAAATTTCACTGACTTGATGCTATACTCTGATTAAAAAGTGTTCCTTTAATGTTTTTGAGTAGTATATAGTGCAGAGTTGGGGGGTGCCAGGGTCACTATTTATATAATATATATATATAGTGGTGGGGGGGGGGGAGAAATTTCTTTGTATTTTGGGACTGTGTTATGCCTGTGGGGTTCACGGGGAAGACGTGCCCCACAGGTGAAGAAGCAATTAAAAGTTCTTTTGTTTATTTTACGCATGCCTCCCTTGTCAGCCTGTGTCGGGTTGGCGCAAACCAAGTGCCAATATCACACTGGCGTAGTCGGCAGGATTCCAGTCCGTCTTTTGGGGCTGGGACCTGTACATTTATTTGTGTGATGATCCAGCACAGCAGCGCGAGGCACGCGCATTGCGCAGGAGTGCGTGGCATGCACCCCAAGACAGCGTACTGAAGCGAGCACCGTGGCAGGAAGGCCGCGACACTATAGGGCTCCATTACCCCGTCAGAGCCGGTATGGGGAGGAAGAAAGCCGGGCAGACTCCAAGGTTGGCGCACCCCGAAGAGAGACCACATGGACAAGAGGTCATCCGGAAGACAAGATCCATGCAGGGGCTGGTGGCCCGGGTCTGTGTTGGTGGCCTGGGGGTGCAGGTTCACGGCACGACAAGCTCAAGGGCAAGCGAGGTAGGTCCAGTCCCCGTTTTCTCCGCAGGACAGCAGGTGGAGGAGGAATGCCCGGATGATCTCCCCAACGCGGCTTTCCCTGTTGTGAAGGGGGCAGTGAAGGAGCAAAGCCGCTTCCTTGTGGCAGGTAAGGGGGTGGAGGATGGGTGTCGTCTTCCCATAGGTAAAGTACAAGCGGGAGCTACGAACCTCCGCCCCAAACCCAATGAAAGTCCAAGGGCGCCGGTGGAGATGGAGCAGGAGCTGCAGGACTCACGGTTGGCAAGGTGGAACGAAGTAAATCCGAGTCCACTGCCAGCTGATAGAACTAACCTGTCTTTGGCTGTACGGGAGCTGGAGGAGCTTCTCCAACCCATGCAGTCTGTATTACAGGCTCTGGGAACTGCTCCAGGATATGCTCGAGTGGCTGGAGAGGAAGGTCGGCGCGCCCCTAAGGGCTATAAAACAATGGCTGCGGAGGCATGACGCTGGATTCTCCGGCCGTACTGATACGGCGGTACGGTACTCTAGAGTATATGGGAGGGGCGACCGAAAGTATTGATTGGTTCCGCGTGCCGTGTGGCCACATCTCCGACAAGAGACGCGGCCGCGATGACTGACAACGTGGCAGAGGAGTGTGCAGGGAGGCAGCTGCTTGATATCAGCTGCCAAATAGCCCTGCCCCGACTGCCGGCACTGGTCTCGTGGGCATCCAAAGGAGTGCAGACGGCACGGGGTCCAGTTTCTTCTTACCATAAGGGGACCCAAACCGTCAGTGCACCCCAGAACAAGAGGAGACCCCGGAAAAAGAAGGGGCCTCCACACAGAGTGCAGCGTAAGCTCGTCTGCTCGCAGACAGTGGAGAGCTGCGCTGTGGAGGGGCGAAACCACCAGCAACCCTTAGCTGGGCAGACGTCCTGTTTCTGGTCCTGCAGGGATCGCACCAAAGGGGAGCAGAGTTACTTTGAGTGCAACCGCTGTGGCCACGGCTGGAGGTGTTGTCCATGGAGAACGCGGGCGTCGGGGTAGCACCTCCAGCTCTTGTGCTTTTGTTATTGCAGGACAGAGCCGTGGACAGGAGGACGCTGAATCCCCATCCTGGAAGAGACCAGCCCTTTCGTGGAACACCAGAGCTCATCTTGGTTGGGCTCCGTGGCCTCCGCCAGGGGGAGCTGCATAGAGTTGCACAGCTTAACAAGCCCCTCTGGGCAGGAGCGCAGCCAGAAGTAGGTCAACGAGCACCTGCAGCACTTCCGGGTGGGCTATAAGAGGAGTCTGCAGCCACTACTCAGGGTACCAGAGTTGGAAGGAGGAGAATGAAGCTGCCCTGGGAGGAGTGGAAAGAAGAGTGTGATTTGGGGTGATATTTCTTTGTATTTTGGGACTGTATTGTGCCTGTGGGGTTCACGAGGAAGACGTGCCCCACAGGTGAAGAAGAATTTAAAAGTTCTTTTATTTTACCCGTGCCTCCGTTGTCAGTCTGTGTTGGGTCGGAGCCAACCAAGGGCCAGTATCACTATATATATATACAGTACTGTGCAAAAGTTTTAGGCAGGTGTGAAAAAATACTGTAAACAAAGAATGCTTTCATAAATATAAATGATTGTTTGTTATCAATTTACAAAATGCAAAGTGAGCGAACAAAAGAAAAAATCTAAATCAAATCAATATTTGGTGTTACTACCTTTTGCCTTCAAACCAGCATCAATTCTTATAGGTACACTTGCACAAAGTCAGGGATTTTGTAGGATTCTAGTCAGGTGTATGATCAACCAATTATACCAGACAGGTGCTAATGATCATCAATGTCACACGTAGGTTGAAACAGTCATTAACTAAAACAGAAACAGCTGTGTAGGAGGCTTAAAACTGGGTGAGGAACAGCCAAACTCTGCTACCAAGGTGAGGTTGTGGAAGACAGGTTCATGTCATGGCAAGATTGAGCACAGCAACAAGACACAAGGTAGTTATACTGCATCAGCAAGGTCTCTCCCAGACAAAAATTTCAAAGCATACTGGGGTTTCAAGATGTGCTGTTCAAGCTCTTTTGAAGAAGCACAAAGAAACGGGCAGCGTTGAGGATCGTAGACGCAGTGGTCGTCCAAGGAAACTTAGTGCAGCAGATGAAAGACACATCAAGCTTATTACCCTTCGAAATCGGAAGATGTCCAGCAGTGCCATCAGCTCAGAACTGGCAGAAACCAGTGGGACCCAGGTACACCCATCTACTGTCTAGAGAAGTCTGGCCAGAAGTGGTCTTCATGGAAGAGTTGCAGCCAAAAAGCCATACCTCCGACGTGGAAACAAGGCCAAGTGACTCAAGTATGCACAAAAACATTGGAACTGGGGTGCAGAAAAATGGCAGCTGGTGCTCTGGACTGATGGTCAAAATTTGAAATATTTGGCTGTAGCAGAAGGCAGTTTGTTCGTCGAAGGGCTGGAGAGCGGTACAATAATGAGTGTCTGCAGGCAACAGTGAAACATGGTGGAGGTTCCTTGAATGTTTGGGGCTGCATTTCTGCAAATGGAGTTGGAGATTTGGTCAGGATTAATGGTGTTCTCAATGCTGAGAAATACAGGCAGATACTTATCCATGATGCAATACCATCAGGGAGGCGTATGATTGGCCCCAAATTTATTCTGCAGCAGGACAACGACCCCAAACATACAGCCAAAGTCATTAAGTCATTTATCTTCAGCATAAAGAAGAACAAGAAGTCCTGGAAGTGATGGTATGCACCCCCCACAGAGCCCTGATCTCATCATCGAGTGTGTCTGGGATTACACGAAGAGACAGAAGGATGTGAGGAAGCCTACATCCACAAAAGATCTGTGGTTAGTTCTCCAAGATGTTTGGAACAACCTACCAGCCCAGTTCCTTCAAAAACTGTGTGCAAGTGTACCTAGAAGAATTGATGCTGTTTTGAAGGCAAAGGGTGGTCACACCAAATATTGATTTGATTTAGATTTCTCTTTTGTTCATTCACTGCATTTTGTTGATTGATGAAAATGAATGATTAACACTTCCATTTTTGAAAGCATTCTTTGTTTACAACATTCTTTCACACCTGCCTAAAACGTTTGCACAGTACTGTATGTGTGTGTGTATATATATATATATATATATATATATATATATATATATAGTAATCATTTTTATTTATATTGCACTTTATATTTTAGCAATCTTAAAGTGCTACAGAGTAAAGATAAAATAATAAAACAAGAAATCTATTTATACTTTAACAAAATATCTTTCTAAAAAGATGAGTTTTTAGATTCCGTTTGGGGCTCTCAGGTAGTCAGGGAGGGTGGTCCACAGTCTTGGTGCCACAGATGAAAAAGCCCTATCACCCATACTGCGAAGCTTGGTTCTAGGGACTTGGAGAGTGTTAGTGTAAACAGAGCGGAGGGTGATTGAGGAGGTATGAGGAGTAAGGAGTTCCTGTAAGTAAAGGGGGGCATGTCCATAAATGCACTGATGGGTGAGGAGAACGACCTTGTACTCTATTCTGAGTGGGACAGGGAGCCAGTGAAGGGTTTTCAGGATTGGGGTGATATGGTCATGCTTTCGCACCCTCATCAGGATCCTGGCAGCGCTATTCTGAATATACTGAAGTCTCTGAATACTCTTGCCAGGAAGGAGCGCATTACATTAATCCAGCCTGGAGGAGACAAAGGCATGGATGAGCTTCTCTGCATCTGCCAGGGACAGAGTTGGGCGGAGTTTAGCAATGTTCTTGAGGTGGTAGAAAGAAGACTTACAGAGGTGTTTGATGTGGGTGTCAAAGGTGAGTTGAGGGTCCATTTTAACACCCAAATTGGTGACAGATGTGGAAAGGGGGATGTTTTGGCCAGCGAAAGTGATACTGGTGATGGTAGAAGGGCGGAGATGGTGTGATGTGCCAACTAAGATGGCTTCTGTTTTGGATCTGTTTAGCTGAAGAAAATTCAGCCTCATCCACGCCTCTATCTCCTCCAGGCAGGTAGTCAATGTAGATATTGGCAGAGGAGCAGTAGAGGAGGTGGGGGTAGTCCTGAGGTAAAGCTGAGTGTCATCAGCATAGCAATAGAAAGATAGACCATGTCTGCTAATGACATGTCCAAGAGGGAGCATGTAGATGGTGAAGAGGATGGGGCCAAGCACAGAGCCCTGTGGGACACCACAGGTAACGTTGTGGGTATGAGATTTTGCGCTGCCCAGGGCGACATGCTCAGTTCTGCCAGTCAGGTAAGATGTGAACCAATTGCGAATCCAATGGTGTTTTTCAGGCGGTGAAGGAGGATGCTGTGGTCTATTGTGTCAAAAGCAGCTGTCAAGTCAAGGAGGATGAGTAAAGAAGGGGGACCAGTATCTGCTGTTATCAGAAGATCATTGGTGACCCTGACCACGGCTGTTTCGGTGCTATGGCCAGGGCGGAAACCAGACTGAAACTTTTCAAACAGATTATTCAATTTGAGGTGATCATAAAGTTGTGCTGCAACTGTTTTTTCCAGAACTTTAGAGAGAAATGGAAGACTGGAGTAGGGTCTATAATTGGAGAGAACTTCAGGATCCAGGGTGGGTTTTTTCAGTAGAGGTCTGATGACAGCAGTTTTTAGTGAAGAAGGAATATGGCCAGCCAGGAGGGACTGGTTTATTATATATATATATATATATATTTTTTTTTTTAAGTGGCAGGGGTTGTTTGTTGATATATTCCATCCCACCTTACTTTAATGCCTATTAAAAGGCAAGAAGAAGAATTAAAAGGTTCATCTAATTACCTATTTCTTTTTATTGTACATTTACTGTGTACAGTATGCATATGTGATATAAAACCATGTAGAAAATGGGCTACCTTTGTTTTAGGATTTTATAAGATGATGAGTCATTTAAAGAACTACAGTAATAGTTCACAAACCGCACTATATTTACACTTATTTTAGTTTTATTTTCATTACATAAACTCCCAAATAGGAATATATTGGTCAGCACTTAGAACAACTAACAGATGAATAAATAGGAATATACAGGATTAATGTTTTCATAATTATACTTGAACTTTGTGGAGATGTATCTTTGCTTGACAATTTTAGTGCACTTTTGACAATGAATATAGGGTTAAAAAAATAAATTCATGACACCTTACCACAGCATCTTTCACAACTACTTTAGCAACTTGTTCTGGCTGGCAAACTCCAGATGTCTCTGAAATCAGTTTAGTTTCCAGTGGCTGAAAATCAGATATAATATGAAAGGAATTCAACAATTTGAATAAAGGGAAGTTCTCACATAATGAGACTTATGCCTCAATGTCAATTGATCTTTAAAATCCTCACCAAAAATAAGTAGCACATTTATATTAACAGAGGTCTATCTGACCAGAATTATAGAGACATAACACTCCAGGCATTTATTGACAAAGTATCATACAAACACAAGTGGTTTTGCTTGTTGTAATAAAGTTAATTTACAGTATGGACTTGATAAGCAAAGAAAACCTTATCTGAATTGTTACAAATAAGTCATCATTATTTTTAAACTGAAAAGTTACTTCAAATATCAGTAAGAAGTTTTAAACAAAAATTACCTTTGTTTTATTCTCCTCTGCAAATCCAGGTGTGTCTGTATCAGGTGGGTAAGCTACAGTAATGTAGATGTTGTAAGGCTTCATCTGAGTAACAAAATAAATAAATAAATAATTCTGGAAAGCCTCAAATTTTATTTGGATAAATATATAACTCTTTGTTTGCAAAAAGTACCAGCAAACATAATTTTAATTAAAGCACAAACACATTTCTTCCTGAAAGCTTCAATATTTCTCCAGATCACCGCAGTATAAAACTGAAAATACAATTTTAGGGAAAGCACATAGACATTTTAATATACTTACTGAATTACCCCGTACTGAGACTGAACTTAAGTTTAGCACGTAAGGGATAAGAAAATGACCCATACCTATCAAAAATGAACTTATCCAGTATCTAATATCTGCTTCCCAGCTACTGCACATTAAGCTCATACTATATGACTTCTGTCTTGAAAAGGAATCCTCTGGTAACACTTGGTTAATTGAAATATGGTGGCATGATACTGTGACAAATCCATCATCAACTATTAAATCCCCATTGCCTGAAGGTGACATTTTTGACTCACGCAGGACTCCTTACATAGACAGTATCCAATGTTTGCACACAGCTAGGTAAAGTAATGGATGTCTGGACCTTTAAAAACATACCAGAGAACAGGGCTATTGATAATACAGGAAAGAAAGAGTGCACTATCCCCAAGAGGATCCAGAACTTTACAGGAAAGCTAGTGAAGCTGGTAATCAATCATAAATTAAGAAAAAATACAGGATGTGAAATAAACAGTCATTTCCATATTTTTTGCAAATCATTTGTAAAGATGGGATGGGAGACTGGACAAAGACTATATATAGAACAACTGTTTTTCAAGAAAAGAATATGATGTGTGAGGAAAGTATAATGCTACGGAAGCTCTGAACCACACAGTGAAAAAAAATTATGGGATAACCCTTATCTCGTACATACGTTTTAAAAGATGAGCCAAATTGATTTAACAATTTAGAGTGTGACTTCAATATTACAATCAGTCTAGTGCCGTTTATATGAAGAGAGAGATGTATGCCAAATTTACCACTCAATTTGACTATTCTACCAGCGGTGGTTTAGGCAAAATTCAACTGCATTTAACAAAAAATATATCTCTCTTTGTCAAAAAACTTACATATCACAGTCAACTGAAAAAATCTGTCTTCTTCGCATCAGCGATAACAGGGCAAGTTAGTCAATTAATTTCCCTTCGTTTGGACTAAGGAAGTATTACCTGCCATTTAACTTAGGGATCCATCTTGTCAAAAACGTAACATTAAAAATCTGCCACAACACGATTTAGATCTCTGCTGAGCCTTTAAAGATCGCAGTTCATTTTGCACAGTGCAACAGATGACCCAGTGTGCCAGGTTTGCCAGTGGATTTGACTAGGATATTCAAGTTTGGCATTTTAACAAGGGTATATTTTTTGTCTGAAAACAGCGGGAGTAAAGTGGCCCAAATTGGATTTAACTCTTTAGACGCACGTTAAATCCCACAGTTCACTGGTGCAGATAAGCGATTGAGTATGCCAGGTTTACCAGTGCATTAAAATAGTGAACCCACATTGTACTGCATAAACTTCACATGTGCTCAATACGTGAAATATGAATTCATTTCGTAACTTGTGTGAGTAAGAAGCTGCGAGCTAGTAAGTAGATGGCTAACTAATGTCATTTCCTTTTATTATAAAGTAGTGCAGTGGTTAGCGGTGCTGCTTTGCGTATTTAACAATCTGGACTTGAATGCATAGCCTGCTTTTATAAACTTGCCAATATCCATTTCTGTGGACTGTAACTGTGTGAGGAAAATATCAGACTGTTCAGTAATATGTCCTGTTTCCAGAAAATGATGTACAGTAGCACGCGATGGCATTTGGTGCTCATCTGAATGTATGAGGAGCACACGCAGTATTGGCCGGTGCGACCTTAAAGCACTTAGTGCACAGGCTATGGTAAGTGGTGGGCACGAGATATATACATGGTGGGCATGAGATAGTAAGTTGTACGCACTAAATTGTTTCCCAGGAAGAAAAAAACACCATATCTCCTCAGGTGCTCCGTACGAGTGAGCAGACGAATATCTGTAAACATAAAGCACGTACACAAACCCTTACCCCCCCATAAGCCTAATCTTAACCATAGTGTAACGGGGTATGCGATGGGCATTTCGTGACTGATGTTCTGGACAGTACCTGACATACGTCACAGGTATTGCAAGCTGCAGTTAAACCCATCTCCTACCATCCCACATTCTTTTAATAAATAAAAGCTCAGCCGTCTGCTTTTTTATATCACCGCGCTACAAGAGCTGGAAGTGACGTTAAACTAAAGTGCCAAAGCCTTGGTAAAGGCATAATTAGGTAGCCCCGAAGCGCACTTTTGTAATATTTTTATCTAACATTATCTCGTATGTACGTGAAAACATCTCGTACAGACGTGAAAGTATCCCGTACGTACGCGAAAACATCTCGTACGTACAGGAAAGTATCCCGTACATACGAGATAAGGGGTATCCCATAATTTTTTTTCACTGTGCGGTTCAGAGCTTCCATATAATGCTCATGTTTTTGGAAGTGGAAAAGTAGGAAACCTATCCCAATTAGGCAAAGAGGCCTAAACTCTGTATTCTGGTAAACCAAATAATGCCATTTCTTGTTTTTAGAATAAACAATAGCTTTTGAAAAATACTTCAAAGTATTCTTTTTCATTTACAGTCTTGGATAGTATCTGATGAAGGGGTCCTTAACTCCTTTCCTTATCACTTTAAAAATAACAACAATGAATTTTAAAGCTGTCTTGTCAAAAAAATAATTTGCAACTACTGCAATACCATAATACTGTATGATGCAATTTATTTGCCAAAAGAAATGATACATGTGCAACTGGTACTATTACAGCTTGCAACAGACACAATCCACACATAGACTTACTTGGCAAATTTATTTGTTTAAAATTATATTTGGTAGACACGCTTAAAAAAAGACTTAAGTGGTAAGCTACTCTGGTAAAACACTGCATGCATGAGAAAAACACATTACTGTTTGTCTAGCTTTTATGAAAGTCACAAACTGAAACTAGTATTGTGTAAAGTAACCACCCTTGTTTAGTTATCTATACTAATTAATAAAAGGCAAAGCCCTCACTGACTCACTGACTGACTGACTCACTCATCACTAATTGTCCAACTTCCCGTGTAGGTGGAAGGCTAAAATTTGGCAGGCTGATTCCTTACAGCTTACTTACAAAAGTTAGGCAGGTTTCATTTCGAAATTCAACGCGTAATGGTCATAACTGGAACCTCATTTTTGACAATATACTGTAATGGACGGCAGCTTGATGGCCGTGGGAGGCGGAGTTGAGTGTCACGTCATCACGCCTCCCACGTAATCACGTGAAAAGACTGTGAAGTGAGTAAGGAGAAATGAAGGAAGAGCCGCAAACAGCGAAGAACAAAAAATTAATTAAACAATTGAGAAGGGAGCGGGTGAAGCATACAAGCATCTTCATAAGGGAAACAAAGCACGGTGTAAAACGTAAGTTTAAATTAAGTTTATAGAAACGCTCCCGCTGCGGATTGCAATAACATATTCGCGAGATAAAAGTTTAATGAGAAGACACGAGGTATAAACGAACCACACGCGAACCACACGCCGTAGCGCAACGTTAGGGGCAACAGTTTCAACCATTCTATGATCTGCATCTCGCAACTGAAAGACGGCACATGGCGGATGTTAGCCGACTTGCTGACCGCAACGTTAGGGGCTTCAACTCTGGCGCTGACGATAGAGATTCGATTCCCGAGAGGGGATGAAGTGAGTGTGTATGCCTGATGAGCCCAGAATTAGGGAGAAACACGTGTCGCATACTCTTTGCATTATTTGAAAGTAAACTATTAAAACCATTCTATGATCAGCTTCTGGGAACAGAAAGAGGGCACGTGGCGGATGTAAGGCGACTTCCTGACCAACCACAAGCATTACCTGGCAGGTAACCACCCATATACAGTCAGATTGTGATTCAGAAAACGAATGCCATGAATGTAATTACCACGATCTACATACTGTCAAATAAACGAAACACACGCCGTAGCGCGACAGCTGTGAAAATCGAGGTTCAGAAAAAAACAGATCCTTAACAAATTGTTATTGGTATACTGTATTTTCGATCCGTTTAAAAAGGTTTTCTTTTCTTAAAAAATTAAAAGCAGTACTTCGCCGCAACGAAGCGCGAGAATTTGGCTATATATATCTGCTTCTCACACTTAAAAGAGGGCACGTGGCAGATTTTAGACGACTTCATGACCAAACATAACTGTTACCTGCCACGTAGGGTTACCATTTTTAATACAAAAAAATAAGGGACGCATACTGCAGCGGGTGCCACATCCCAGTGCCAACACTTTGCAGACTGTACTTAAAAGACCCGCCCTCCTCAGTGGACAGTTAAAAAGACCAATCAAACTAACGATGACGTCAAGTATTACCCAATCAAAACTACGAAAGGAGGCATCGTCATAAAATGCGTGTGGGATGATTTGCATGAGACGCTGCTTTAAAAAAAATGATTAAAAAAATACGGGATAAATCCCGTCCCGTATTGATTCAAAACGGGACGCGCAATTTCATTCTCAAATACGGGACGATTCCGTATTTTAAAGGACGGGTGGCAACCCTACAGTGCCAGGTAACCACCCATACAATCAGATTGTGATTCAGACTAGGAATGCAATGAATGTAATTACCCCGATCTACATACAAGGCGAAAGTCTTGCAACATTCAAAGATGATGGTTTGGGATAAGTACACCATACAACATAAAAGAGCTTATGAAGCCTTGAACCAAAAAAAGCAAGATCTCAGAGATCGCAAAAAAAAAAAATAGGAGGTAATGTCGTTTTATTCGCTGTAGATTTTAGTCAAACATTACCAGTTATTTCACGAGGGAGACCAGCAGATGAACTCAACGCGTGATTAAAATCCATGCTTCTCCCACGCTCGGTTATATGTTGCGTGTTCTCGGGTAGGTGCACCAAAAAATGTATACATTTAAGCATGTAATGGGCAAACAAAAAATGAGGTATACCCGAAGGCACTGCAGTAGTACTTAATGTTACTTTACTTCTTAAATGTTAATGTTTTACTGTTTAATAATTTATACACTTCTTATATGTTGTTCAAATTCTTTTATCAAAATACCAGTGACAGCGCAATGCACGATAACATGGAGTGAATACACCATACGCATCCGCCCACGGCCGCCCTGGTGTGCGCAGATAGGAGTTGATTCTACAATAAAATAAAATAAAGATAAAAACCCAGGATTGTTTCCTGCCTTGTGCCCTGCGTTGGCTGGGATTGGCTCCAGCAGACCCCTGTGACCCTGTGTTTGGATTCAGCGGGTTGGAAAATAGATGGATGGATGGATGGATTTTACTGTTTAATAATTTATATTTATATGAAATGTGCTTCTTATATATTATATATATATATATATATATATATACACATGTACATATATATATATATATATATGTACATATATATATATATATATACACATGTACATATATATATATATATACATATATATATACATATTATATATATATATATATGTACATATATATATCAACATATATATACACATACATATATACATATACACATACATACATAGTGCGTTGTAACACGGGCTGTGATTGTTACATGGGAGGGAGACGACAAATCACAGCTTCCCGCTTTCTAATCGGGCCTGTGATTGGTGCTTTGACTGATGCCTAGATCCCACAGTATCTCCCCTTAGGAGAGGCGTTAGGCGAGTGTAATTGAATAGCGGTACTGCAAGTTTAGCTTTACACCTGTTTTTAAGGCTTATTGACTGAAAGGGGCTTTCATGAAAAAAGTTAGGGCTTTGCTACAGGATACACCCTCCACAAGTTAAGGAAGTAAAAATATAAGGTATATATTTCTGTTTTATTTAAACCTTTTAAGTTTGTATGCGGGCGGCATGGTGGCGCAGTGAAAGGTGCCAGTTAGGAGACCCGGGTTCGCTTCCCTGCGTGGAGTTTGAATGTTCTCCCCGTGTCTGTCTGAGTTTCCTCCGGGTACTCCGGTTTCCTCCCACAGTCCAAAGACATGCAGGTTAGGTGCATTGGCGATTCTAAATTGTCCCTGGTGTGTGCGCCCTGCGGTGGGCTGGCACCTTGCCCGGGTTTGTTTCCTGCCTTGTGCCCTGTGTTGGCAGGGATTGGCTCCTGTATTTAGGATATAGCGGGTTGGATAATGGATGGATGGACATTTGTATGCATAGCCCCATTTGCCCGTTTTCATTTTTTTTTTCTTTCTTCAGTAATATTTCAGCAAACCCAGAGCTTGTCAGTTCAAATCCTGGTACTGACACCACTGTGTGACCCTGAGGAAGTCACTTCACCTGCCTGTGCTGCAAAAAACAAAAGTAATGTAACAAATTGTACCTCAGATGTTGCAAGTTGCTGGAATAAAGGCATAAGTCTGTACTCACTAACACTCTTCAAGTCCCAAGAACTAAGCTCAGCAGCATGGGTGACAGGGCGTTTTCATCGGTGGCGCCGAGGCTGTGGAATGCCCTCCCTGATTACCTGAGAGCCCCACAGTCGACTGAGGCCTTTAAGCGAAACCTAAAAACTCATCTTTTTAGAAAGTCATTTTGTTAAAGTATTTTATAGACTCTTCTGTTCTTTTTTTTTTATTTTATTATTCTATTTTTACTCTGTAGCACTTTGGGATTGCTAAAATATAAAGTGCAATATAAATAAAATTTATTATTATTATTATTATTATTATAAGTCAAATAGATAAATATGTATTATACACATAGGAACTATTCATTTATTTTCAGTTAAGTCATCTGCAGCAAACCTTTATAAATGAGGGTTTGTCCTTTTTAGATAGTCCAAACTGTTTGTTCTTCATTGAGGTTTTCTCTTGGAGAGCTTTTTTCATTTCATTGAAAATTAAAGCAGCAGCTGCCAAAATATGTAGCTTTCTTATTAATTTTTCAACATTGTGTAAAATAACTTTATAAAGTAACATAAAAGGTTTAAATACTGGTTATCCTTTTACACTAAAATATTACTAAAGAGATACAAAAAAAGTAAAATGCATATGTTGTTTTTCTTTAAGGAGATTAAAAATTACTGAAGAAAAAAAAAAACTAAAACAGCCAAATGTGGCTATGCATACGAACTTAAAAGGTTTAAATAAAACAGAAATATATA
>NC_041399.2:110967845-110992845 GCF_900747795.2 Erpetoichthys calabaricus | reverse complement strand
AATCTCTTCCACGGACTAGACTGTACTATCTGTATAGAACTTTGTATTTTTAGTACCATTACAGTGCCACGAAAAAAATATTCCACACCCCCATTTTTATTCACTGCCTCATTATTCATCTTTCACAGTGAATTTGGTCCAATTTAATGTAAGATTAAAAGGAAACCTCAGTGAACACAAAACCGTGATATAATCCTTAATAAATAAATGCAGTTTTGCAATACTAATTTCCCATGTGAAAAAGTAATTGCCTCCTGGGAATCAAAATCAATACACATATTGACATCAAACAGTTTCATCATTCTTCTGGGGAATTTTTGGTTGTATTCCTTTTACAAACTTGATTCAGTTTAGTAAAATTTGTGAGATTTCGACATCACATTAAGGACCTTTTGCAACATCTCAATAGAGCTAGGTCTGAATTTTAGACTATTTCAAATCTAAGTTGGTGTTTTTTTTTTTTAACTTCAGACAGTCTGAATTGGGCTTTCTTGTGTGTGTCTTATCTGTCTGCTACATGATTCTGCCAAGCTCTAACTTCAATTCACAGAGGAATGGCATCAGTTTTTAAATCTAAAGATGTTCTGTTTTCTTGGCGAGTTTTTGTGTCAACTAGTTTGTAAAGTAGTTAGTTATCTTGTTTCCCAACAGTTACCAAAAGCAATTAATCTTTACACCCATTTGCTAGTTTACACTTGACATTTGCTAGTTAAGTTACTGCCACTTCTTCACTCAAATATATCTGCAAACATTCTTAACTGACAAATTCAATTATATTCAGATTATATAAACTTTATTAATTCCATGAGGAAATTCAAAATCTACTATTAGATAATAATAGAATTTAGTACACAAAGCAAGTTTTTACATTGATAAAAATTATGAAAACTATTTTATTCAAACAAATGTCAGTTTATAGTTATCAACTGAACTTCAGCTTATGAATCCAGCATGCTAAACAGTGATTACAAATATGAAAAACTTAAATGAAACCAAAAAATATAAACCTCAGGTTACAAAAAAAGAACAAAAATTGTTATATTAACATGAAAAGAAGAATCAAAAAAATTTCCTCTTTGGAAGTGCCTTTGTGTGTCCCTTTGGAAGTACTGACACCCTTTCCAAAGTTGGTTGCCTGTTATATATGCTCCTCGGATAACCATTGTGAATGTGAACTGGATTAAATGGTTTGGAGAAAGTTATGTTAGTTAATATAAATAACATTTAATTCAAAAATAGCAATATCACTGGTGAATGCCTAAAACATTACATATGCACTGGTTAAATGATAGCGCATGATTATTAAGGATTGGTTCATAAGAAATATTTCAAACTTGTCTGCTTCACAGATTCATGTGACAAAATATTTCTTAGATCATATTTTGTAAATATTTTTTAACTTTCTTACTCATTTTAGTTGAACCATTATTGAAGGAAGTGGACAAATATTTTAATCTTGATTTTATAATGGCATGTAGACAATATTCTTAAATATCCATCCTTTCTCTCTCTAAAAAGAGAGAAAAGAACACAGATCTAACCAGAGGTTCAGGCTTTAACAATGCAAAGCAATTTAATGTCTTCTGTAATGTATGTAACTTTTGCACTGCCTTATTCCAGAGCCTTAAAGCAGCACACAATTATTCTTAGGTAAAGGAGCCCCAGGAAATTAAAGTATAAAATGGAAATGATGTACCGTTCATTTTGAAAAATACATTAGCAACATTTGTACAACTCACTTGGTGTTCTACAGATAAAGTAAATATAGATAAAGGAAATACTTCCTGAAGCACGGTTCCCCATTAAATGATTCTTCCCTTTTCCTAATGAATTAATCTATAATCACCATGTATTTAGAGGTAACCATTTAAATACAAAAAAATCAAAAAGACATAGAAGTAGTTAGTTCCTCAAAAAATGATCTGTCATTCTAAATTGGTCTGGTGTATATGAAAAAAGTTAATTGTGTGCAACAGTATTCCTTCCAAAGCTGCACTTTCCCATGCTTCAGCTCCTCCCCTTCTATGAAAACTGCTACAAGGGGGGAAATATGTATGCCCATGGGAATTTAATTTATGTTGGATGTTCAGTGATGGAACTGCAACATGGACCCAAAACCTGCCCATGTATACACTTGTAAAATCTAGATACTCTGATTTTTACAAGATTCTGTTTAATTATAACTAACATTTGGTTTAGAACAAAAACTGGAAGCAACAATCTTTTTCTACACTCTCTGGAGTTCTGCACATCATTTGCAGTTAGGCAGACTCTTCCTATGCAACCCAACACCACTTCCACCCAAGACTTCTTCAGCCTCCCTTTGGGTCTCAATCCCATCATAGAGCCCCACTTCATCCAACCACCTTAGTCTATGTCTCCTCAGCACAGAACA
The DNA here is from genome assembly GCF_900747795.2 of Erpetoichthys calabaricus. Lineage (NCBI taxonomy): Eukaryota > Metazoa > Chordata > Cladistia > Polypteriformes > Polypteridae > Erpetoichthys > Erpetoichthys calabaricus. Next base: position 110,990,450 of record NC_041399.2, on the reverse strand, counting down.
CATCACCTCTACACCAACTCTTTCTCCTAGATAATGCACTATTGGGCAGACCACAGTTTGTGAAGCTCAAAGACTGTGTTTCTGATAAAGATGTCAGCAACACTGGAGCACCACAAGGAAAGGCCCAGTCTCCTTTTCACTTCACTCTGTACACCTCTGACTAAAAATAATAACACTAGGTCATGTCACTCTCAGAAATCTTCTGGCAATTCTTCACTTATGGGATGTATAGATAATGGGGATTTAACAGAGTATAAGAGTCAAATGGAGAACTTTGTTTCTTGGTGTAGAAAGAATTATTGGCAACTTGACATTAGCAAAACCAAGGAACCTGGATATTACTTTCACTGCATCAAAGAGACTCTATGTCCAGTCATTATTCAGGGAGTGGATGTAGAGGTGGTACACTCCAATAAGTATTGGGGAGTCCGCAACAATGACAGGTTAGACAGATCTCACAACAAACAGGAACTACAACCGCAATTCTAAAAAAGTTGGGATGCTGTGTAAAATGTAAATGGAAACAGAATGCAATGATTTGCAAATCTCCTGAATAAAATAAATATTTTACTGACAACACAGAAAACGTATCAAATGCTTAACCCTTTAACCGCCAACTCCCTAAATATTCCCCAAGCCAGGCGAAATCTGAACAATTTTTGTTTTTTTACTTTTTTACATTTTTTTTACATTTTTTACATTTATTCAAGCAGTATTGACCACTAAATGTTGTGCAAGTTGCCAGTGTATACACGAAATCTATAAATGTAACCTGAATTCTCAGCTAAGCAAAACATCTTGATACCAAACCGTGCCCTTTTCAATGGTAGATACTGTCAAAACTGTAAGCGGCCCTTCCACAACAATAAACTTTCATCAACTGTAACTGACGGTCCTGGCATGTAGGGCAACTGAAATGCTTCAAATAAATGATCAATCAAAGGACGTAGCTTGAACAAGTGGTCGCGGTTTGGATCTTTCTTATCTGGCTCGTTTCTGTTGTCATTCAAATGAAAGAATTTCAGCAGCAAAGAGAATCGGTTACGTGTCATGACAGCTGCAAAAATAGGTGTTGCATACATAGGATCTGTAGACCAGTACATCTCAATATCTGGTTTTCTGATTATTCCCATCAACATCAAAATCCCAATGAATTTTTTCATTTCGTTTTCATCAGTGTCAAACCAAGCACGAACACGGGAATGTGGAGGTAAATTGGGATTTTTCTCAATAAACTGTGCTGCATACAGATTTGTCTGATGAACAAAATGTCTAATCAAATCAGGTGACACAAACAGCTCATAAAACTGCTCAGCAGTGTAATTGTTTACATCAACAATAAAGCCACACGTTCCCTCAAACGAATGCAGAAAAGGTAGTTCACCACGGGCAGCAGCCCAGCTGAGATGCTGGGGATACACCCACTCAGTGCCGTCATCCGATGCGTCTTCATTCACAATATCATGCAGCGCACGTTGCTGCTCATCACTGTCACTAAAATCTTCTTCAGAACTGCTACAATCATGATCAGAACTGTCCAAAATCGCCTGCAAAGCCTCACTTGAAGTCAGTTTACGTTTCGCCATATTCACAGCTGTTACATGCGAATCACGTCACATGACCGGCCAAAACAACCACAGACTTGTCGAAATACAACGTAGTAATAATACCCACGCCAAACCGTCAGTTATACTACTTGCCAGGCATTCATATAACCACAGGCAAATGTGCCGGATAATTCCGGCAGTATGGCGTTAGCATTAAAACAGCGGTGCCGGATATATCCGGCAGAGGGCGGTGAAGGGGTTAAACTGAAAAAATGTACAATTTTAAGAAAAGAATAAGGTTATTATCAATTTAATGGCAGTAACACGTCTCAAAAAAGTTGGGACAGGGCCATGTTTACCACTGTGTAGCATCCCCTCTTCTTTCTACAACAGTCCATAAACATCTGGAAACTGAGGAGACTGGATGTTGGAGTTTTGGGAGAGGAATGTTGTCCTATTCTTGTCTAATATAGGATTCTAGGTGCTCAACAATCCTGGGTCTTCATTGACATATTTGTATTGTTTCATGATGCGTCAAATGTTTTCAACTGGTGAAAGTTCTGGACTACAGGCTGGCCAGTTCAGCACCCTGACTTTTCAATTACAAAGCCATGTTATTTTAATAGATGCAGTATGCGGTTTAGCATTGTCTTTCTGAAATATGCAAGGCCTTCCCTGAAAATGGGAGTATATGCTGCTCTAAAACCTGTACATACCTTTCAGGATTAATACTGCCTTTCCAGACGTGAAAGCTGCCAATTCTATAGGCACTAATGCACCCCCCAAACCATCAGAGATACAGGCTTTTGAACTGAACTCTAATAACAAGCTGGATGGTTCCTCTCCTCTTTAATTCAGAGGACACGTCGCCCATGTTTTCCAAAAAGAATCCCAAATATCGATTTGTCTGACAACAGAACAGTTTTCCACTTTGCCTCAGTACATTTTAAATGAGCTTTGGCCCAGAGAAGATGGCAGTGTTTCTGGATCATGTTCACAGATGGCTTCTTCTTTATATGAGAGAGCCTTAACCAGCATTTGTGGATGGTACAATGAGATGTGTTCACAGACAATGATTTCTGGATGTGTTCCTGAGCCCATGCAGTGATACCCATGACAGAATCATGTCTGTTTTTAATGCAGTGCCACCTGAGGGCCCGAAGATCACAGGCATCCAATACTGATTTTTGGCCTTGACCCTTGCGCACAGAGATTTCACATATTCTCTGAATCCTTTCAATATATTCTTTACTGTAGATGATAAAATATTCAAAGTCTTTGCAATTTTACATTGAGGATCAGTATTCTGAAATTGTTCCACAATTTGTAGATGGAGGTTTTTGTTGATTGGTGAGCCTCTACCCATCTTTACTTCTGAGAGACTCTTGCCTCTCTAAGATGCTCTTTTTATACCCAATCATGTTACTGACCTGTTGCCAATTAAACTAATTAGATGCAAAATGTTCCCCCAGATGTTTCTTTTTAGTATCACTTATTTTTCCAGCCTTTCGTTGCCCCATCCCAACTTTTTTGAGACGTATCTGCTACCAAATTCAAAACAAGGTAATATTTTTCATGAAATAATAAAATGTCACTTTCAACATTTGACATATTTTCTATGTTCTACTGTGAATAAAATATGGGTTTATTAGATTTACAAATCATTGCATTCTGTTCTTATTTACATTTTACACAGCGTCCCAACATTTTTGGAATTGGGTTTGTATATAGGAAAGGGAAGAGTAGGCTCCTTTTTCTTAGGAGGTTATGTTCTTTTAATGTGAGTAGTAATTTCCTTTAAATATTCTGTAACTCTAGGAAGGGCAGTGCGATTTTCTACTCCGTGGTGTACTGGGCTGGCAACATCACATCAAGAGTGGCCCATCTAATTAACAAGCTATAAAAATGGCAGGATCAGTAATGGGTCACATTATCGAACCCCTGGAAGTATTAGCAAATTAGAGAATTAAAACAAAATTGAGTGCCATTATGAACAAGACTGCACATCTCTCTCTGACACACGAACACCAAGTACTTTTTGCCAATGAATTGTTCAGCAAATGTGTGTAAAGAAGCACTACTGGGGCTTCTTTATACCAACTGCAGTACACCTGTATAATGCCTTACTTTAACTGTGACTGCAAAGTCAGAAGTTCTTCTTTTTTTTAGTTATTCTGGTGTATGTATTTATATATTTATTTAAATAACTAAAAAAGCCAACTTTCCCCATGGAGACAAATAAAGTTCTATCTAACTCAGCACTCATCTTCCTCTCAATTCATGACACTATATTTCCATCTAATCTCTCTCATCCCTGTTCTTTTCAAAAGTGCTTTATGTTTGCCTTCTATGGCTATGTCTACCTCCCCTATAGCATAAAGTTCCTCACACAGCTTTCAAAAATGTTTCTAATCATTGCCAGAGGAATCTTAAAAGTAAGAATGGGGGACAGCTCCCAGAGTTACTACCAAACATATATCTCACTTATACTGTTGCACCCACAGGTCTGCTTGTACTCAACATGTCACTTAAGTAGCCAAACTTCCCTACCTTCTCCAAAACAACTCCAGTACCAACATCTAAATTTAAACATGCTAGATCAGCATTCTGTACCCCTGTCTCACACACTTTCTTCAAACAAATGTTACACTCAAAGCCCACAGACTATCCTTCACACCAATACATCTTTTAGGCACTTACTTCTACTCCTCCACTCCACTACTGCACATGACACACAGCCATGCAAAGAATGCTTCCACACTCGCTTCACCTTAAACTTTGCTAAATTTATCTTGAGACCTTTACATCTAAATTAGATTTATGTATCTTCTCCTTGAATTCTGCTTTGAAGTGCATGTGTGTACTGTATAATATTAACAAAAAGAGCAGCTTACTACTGAAAACGGCAAATATAGGAGTGAGTGGGGATCGAACCGGGACTCTTGATTACACTTGGTTTGCGTCTGTACTTGTGCTGTTACTTAGAGAGTCAGATTGGGGGGAGGGGTGATGTTAGAGTGCGTGAGCTTATTCAGTGCTGCAGGAACAACGCACATGTTGATCATTTTTTTTCTTTCAGTACATGTGGCTTCCCTGTTTATTTATATATCTCTGCCTGTCTGTCTCTCTATTACGCAGTGCTCTGTCTGTCTGTGTGTTATGGATCTTAAAAATAACAGTTTTCGGGACAGTTGTTCATGTTAATTGCAGTCTCAATTGTTAAAAAAATATTTTAAAAGGAGCATCCCATATGAAAATATAACGATCTCATTAACTGACAGTGCATACCAATTTATAAATTTTATGTCCGTTTGAGGTTAAAAAGAAAAAAAAAAAGCAACAGTTTATCCCTAGTGGGGAATCGAACTCAGGTCTGTGAGGTACGGCAAATCTGCTGTGCTCTAAGAAGCGAAACTTAGCGCGCTACGCCACAGAAACCGTTGTATTCTCCTTGAAGCTTTTGTGAAAGTGTTTATTTGATCTTTGGAACTCGAGCTTTACACATTCTATAGTTTATGCCTACTACATTTGGTAACATTTATTACTAAAATATGAAAAAAGTTTCTGTTTTAGCAATGTGTTTACACAGATTACTGTAGAAACGGAACACGCATGAAATGCGTGTGTTCCAAATAACGATCTATTATTTCCAGTCTAAAACTCCAGTTCACTCCCAGATAATCAATTAAGGCATGAGCTGGGAAAACTTCGCGCACGTTCTAAGTCGGTGGGGGGATGGAATAGCCGGCTGCTGGCAGCTTGTCTTTTATCAGCACATTTAGAGGACAAAGGATGCTGGCGGAGAGGTGTGAACGGATTTAAGAAGCAATTTAAGGTGGGCCGGATCTACGAGTTTTTTAGTAGGCTCTGGTAATTCTAGTGTTAATTAAATCAAAGTGCAGGCTGCACTGGCTAACAAAGCAGTCAAAAATGGTGAAGGGGAAAATCATGATGAGTTATATATTGCAGTGCGAGAAGCTAAGAGTCACTTAAAGGTGGTAAGTACCATACTTGAATATGGTACAAGAGGAACATCCTGCAGTCTAGGCGGAAAAGTGTTATGTGGCCTCAAGATGCTACAGGGCAGACAACCTAGCAGATGCTACAGATATCTTAACCACTAGCCAGAAAAACAGCAAGGAAGACTATCAACAGGTTGGGATATGTGATCACAACTAAGTAGCAATGGGACCCTGTTGTACTTTTAAATGTTATACCTACGAGGACTGGACCCATTTTGCCTCTCACAGAAAATAACCATTGGAAATGCCTCAGAGATGTGGCTCATTAAGGCTTACTGGGATCACGGATACCATAACCACTGGAGCAACTAGAAGGATCCCTATGGTAGAATTATGGCAGGACAACTCTAACACTATAAGAAGTTTGGGACTGGGAGGAGGTTTAAAGTTATTTCAAGCCAGAGGGGCAGTCTAAAGCCAGGAGGTAGGTTAGTGCAAAGACTCACTGGTAGCAAAAAAGAAGCCAGGGTTATGAAAAATAATTCTTGCTAAGTTTTAAAATAGTAGGAAAGCCATTGCTCTGAGTACATGGGGCGTTTAAGACTTCAATAGGTAGATTTATATTGGTAGGATAGGTCTTTGTCATCTTTGGTTTACATTATAATTTGTATACAACAAAAACTACTGCCCTTTTCAAAGGTCTTTTTCAGCTACTCATAATAAAATAAGAATACATGAATCAGTGTGCAACTCCAAAATAAATAGATTCAGTCCCCAAGAATAAGAACAAACCTGCATGCAGTTCTACAATAATTTTGTGTTCTTTTTCCAAAGCACAGAGAGACATTAAACTTTTACTGAAAAAGGAATTCCAGCTCACCACTGGTTCGGTGAGGCAGCTTAACACTAAACTGTCTTTTCCTCAAAACATGCTCACAGTGAAGACCCCTCACTGTCTACCTGAGCAGAACCTGATGCTCTGACCACGACTGACCTCCCATACTGAACCCTCATCTGTCTTTTATAATGTTGACTATCAGCTTAGAAGGAACCAAATCACTCCGTCCTCTGTCAAGTGCACGCACAATTCTTTATCTACAAGCAGATCTCGCTTGCACATGCTTGCTCACAAAAGGAACACAGATACACTCTCATGAATTGTCTCCTGGTTCCAGCATCTCCCAGCTCTTAACAATCAAGCTGCCAAAGTGCAATTTTTCAACACTTTGCCTTTATTTCTCCATCCTGCTACTTTCAATTCAGTGCCAGCCAATGACTCCAAAGCAAGCAGAGAGGTGGCAGGCGATACATCTGCCCAAGGGCCCTTCAAGGGGAGATGCCTGCAGTGCCATCCACCACTCTCCAAGAATGCACCAGCACTCTTCCTCTGACATTGTCTTACGATTCCTTCGTGACATTTTACTGGTCTTTATTTTAAAAGCAGAAAACTAGCAGTGCACATTTAAATTATATTCAGCAGGACACTAAAGGGGACTCCTTTATTTCCATCATTCTTTCTTGAGGGCACTTATTAAACTATAGCATTGTCGCATGAGCTGCATCCTCACAGTCAGCTGTATAATTCTGATTCTATAATGTCCTGGTTCCACAGAAATTTTCATCTGTTTTGTCACACATAATGCTTTTCATCATGATAAAGATATAATTCGCGCACAATTCTCTCTTTAGAATGCAGCTTATTTAATCACCTTACAGGTAACTTAGCCTCCCTAGCAAAGTGGACCTCCTGAAGTCAGATGTCTTCAAAAGAAACCACGGTACGCACTAATGCCCGTGTTTGGGTGTAGCAGTAATGTTATTTGGTGTTTCATAGTTAAAAAAAAAAAGTCATGGTGATGAATTTTACTGCCTGTCTTTTGGAAACTATTAAGTAAATTAATGGGAAAATATTTGCATTATTTCTTTCTTTCCTTAAATAAGCGTTAATTTCAATCATCTTACTTTTTACTCGTGTTTTTTTTTTTTTTTTGAAAAAAGGAAATTTATTATTCAGATATATATAGTTAAAACATACCCCAGTTTTGCTATGAATGATTTTGATCTCTCTGAAGAAGCATTAAACCTCCACTTAATACACAGTGACTACTATTCAACAACAACATCAAAACTGATTGTATGCTTTATTACACATAAAAAAAATCTCAGTTTAAAAAAATAGATTAGATACTGCTAATAATGAATATGGGTATGGAATACTTTACAACATACAATACCCATAACCGTAACAATTTAATTTTGGTCTTCCTTCAAAATTAACTACATTTTTTTGTTTATATTTTTTAATCAAGGTAACAGCAAAGGAATGAAAGAGACTTACTTGCTTTATAACACTTTCAACTTGTTCATAATCCTTTGATACATCAACTGATATACACAACACTACCTGGAAAGGATAAAGATACAGAAAAAAATTAATTTGCACTTGTTGCTCTTCCATCTGGGTGTGTGCATGAATACTTTCACAAAATATTATATACCTTGTTACCTTGCTAGGAGCATAACTGAGCCCCAAAGCCCAAAAATAACAATAGCACCAGAGTCATGGGTTCAAATAATGAGATTTTATTTCACAAAAGTACCTTTAACAGACTCTTCCTCACTTTGCCCAGCACAGCATAATGTAAACAGAACAGAATACACTCCTACCTTTATCCTCTCCTTTCACATCTCCCAGGCTTGACTTCTCCACCTCCTTTGTCACCATTTACAAACATTTTGTGTTTTTATGCACACGTGTCACTGTATGCAACCGGCAGCACTCAAGTCTATGCAATAATCTCTGTTACAGGTAGGCAGCTCAATCACCACCTGGCTGCTTTACTGAGCAGTAAAACCACTGATGTTCTAAGTACACATCACAGTTTTGTCAAGTCTGCCAGTATAGCTGCTGGAAGCAGGAGGTGATAGTCCACGATCCTTCAGCAAAGACAGAAATTAACTACTAGCAGGTGCAGCCATGATTATGATTTTTCCAACACTGTATTATCATTATCAAAAACTGCAGGATATTTAAGCATAAGGTCAAAATACTGTACATATCCATGGTTCAGTTTAGTTTACATTATTTGTGATTTAAAGTATAGTAATATTGTAGAACTGTCATTTTAGTAATAAGTTTCAATTTTTTTTTTCTGTAAAAAAAATTAATAAAGCATTATGCATTTTTGCCAGTTTTTCCTATTAACGGACATTTTCTGTGAAAGTGCCAACTTAATACAATTTTAGGTTATGAATTTTGGCAGAAACAGAGCTTGAAGGCAACATGATGGCAACCTGTATATGTAAAAATGATTATATATGTTCAACAAATGGATAACATATGTACATTAAATATTCATACACACACACTACAGCTTATGCCATATAGTATAAGACCAGTCAGTTTCCCTCACTCTATATTCCTGAAAAAAACATGTAAGCAAACAACTAATCACTGTTAATTTAGATGGAAAACAATTGAAGCATTCACTGCTTCCAAAAATGCTCCTCATTAAAATAACAGTATCAAAACCAACCATTATAAGTAATTTCTCTTTATTAAACATCATTTAATTAAGCAGTTTACCTTTATCACTTTAACTTTCACATTTAAAGAAATGGCTTTTTGATGTTTCTTAGACTTTTCTAACTGTTTCATGGTTGATTTGGAGCCACAATGTGTCCAATAATGCAAGAACACATGTAAGCAACATGCATGTCGGTTGAGTGATCCATGGCATGCGAAGAATGCAGGCTGGCTGGCTACTGTGAAGGAAGTCTCAGAACGCAGCATTAGCTACAAGAATGATGGAGACAAGGATTGTATGTCACATAACAATAAGCCCCACCCCAAACTTCAAGTCATGCCATGCTCTATTCCACAGGCTGCAGCGAAGTGACCATGGAATGTGGGACTTCACAAAAACATCATGTAAAGTTTTTTTATAGTATAAGTAGTACCAAGAAAGTCAGTACCGCACTCGTGTGTGACTACAAGTAGATAAAAGACTTTGAAAGGCACAATAGTATGTGAGAAGATTGTAAATAAAATGGCTCACAGTGGTGATGACAGAGCACCACATTACCACATGTTGAAAAGAAAAACAGCAGAAGTCATGTCTGAAAAGGCTTTGAGTTCAAGGCTGGAGAATTTGGGTTGCAGAGGTTTGTGATTCACAATAGGACATAGTTGGAAAGGGTTTGCCAATCATCTTCCAATAGGTTGGTGTAGGCAGTTTAAGCTAACACCATAGATCCACTATGATCTGTGTAGATAATGCTCCAAGGGAGAAGAGAGGACTATCGGCAGCAATTCTTCAAGGAGGACTCCCCCACCCTTTAATGATAGTAAGTGGTGATTCTGGGTCTCAAAAACACAAAAATGAACCACTTGTTTAATTTTCATTGTCATTCACTTGTAAGAGAGGGAAAATAACTAAATGAATTGCTTGTTAATACAGTGTTCTACACGGTCCTGATATATGAACAAGGCGCCTGGCATTCATTCGGATTGTAATGAGCACTTCTACAGATATCTGTCAGTCCAATCATCCATCCATTTTCTACCCACCATCATCCATTCATTTCCTAACTTTGAACTCCTCCTGAATGTCTGCGTTCCTCACCCTATCTCTAAGGCTGAGCCCAGACACCCTGTGAAGGAAATTAATTTCTTCAGCTTGTATCCACAATCTAGTTTTTTCAGTCACTACCCACAGCTCTCAACAATAGGTGAGGGTAGGAATGTAGATTGACTGGTAATTCGAGAGCTTTGCCTTTTGGTTCAGTTCTCTCCTCACCTCGTCCACATGACTGCAGATGCTCCTCCAATCTACCTGTCAATCTCCCACTCCCTTCTTCCCTGACTTGTGAACAAGATCGTGAGATACTTAAATTCTTTCACTGAAGAGGGCACTCTACCTTTTTCTGGCTCAGAACCATGACGTTGGACTTGGAGGTGCTGATCCTCATCCTGGACGCTTTAGATTTGGCTGCAAACCAGCCCAGTGTGTGTCTAAGGTCACAGCCCAATGAAGCCAGCAGGGCCACATTATTCACAAAAAGAAAAGATGAGATCCGGAGGTCAATGAACTAGACATCCTCCAGTCCTTGCCTGTTCCTAGAAATTCTTTCTGTAAAAATTATGAATCCATGACAAATGGCAGCCCTGACAAAGTTACACATCCAGCGGTAATGACTCTAACTTACTGCCAGCAATGCAAACCAAGCTTTTGTTCTGGTGGTACATGGACCAAATAGACTGCAGCAGCATGCCTGATACCCCATACTGCCGAAGAACCCCCAATAGAACACCCTGAGGGACTCAGTCCTATACCTTTTCCAAGTCTACAAAACACAAGTAGGCTAGTTAGCCATACTTCCATGAACCCTCCAGTATTGTTGTGAGAGTATAAAGTTGGCCTAATGTTCCACGGTGGGGATGAAATCCATATTGTTCCTCCTGAATTCAGGGCTCAACCTACAACCAGACCCTCCTTTCAAAAACCCTGGGAGAAAATATCTTTAATAGTTTTATTTTGTTTTTCATCCTCATAATGACTTCTTGGGCTTTCATTGTACATGAAGTCCAATGCATAAACGCTATCATAATTTCTATAAGGTGTGACTGAAATGTATGCAAATACCCTTAAAGCCTGCAATGTGCACATTAATCACATCTGAATTGTTTGATTTGTAACTTTAAATTGTGGAGCAGAGAGGTAAATCAAGGAAAAATGTGCCTTTGTCCCAGACATTATGGTGAGCACTGTATATACAGTTGTGCTTGAAAGTTTGTGAACCCTTTATAATTTTCTATATTTCTGCATAAATATGACCTAAAACATCATCAGATTTTCACTCAAGTCCTAAAAGTAGATAAAGAGAAACCAGTTAAACAAATGAGACAAAAATATTATACTTGGTCATTTATTTATTAAGGAAAATTATCGAATATTACATATTTGTGAGTGGCAAAAGTATGTGAACCTTTGCTTTCAGTATCTGGTGCGACCCCCCTTTGCAGAAATAATTGCAACTAAACGTTTCCGGTAACCATTGATAATTCCTGCACACCAGCTTGAAGGAATTTTAGCCCATTCCTCCGTACAGAACAGCTTCAACTCTGGGATGTTGGTGGGTTTCCTCACATTAACTGCTCGATTCAGGTCCTTCCACAACAATTCGATTTGATTAGGGTCAGGACTTTGACTTGGCCATTCCAAAACATGAACTTTATTCTTCTTTAACCATTCTTTGGTAGAACGACTTGTGTGCTCAGGGTCGTTGTCTTTCTGCATGACCCACCTTCTCTTGAGATTCAGTTTATGGACAGATGTCCTGATATTTTCCTTTAGAATTCTCTGATATAATTCAGAATTCATTGTTCCATCAATGAAGGCAAGCCGTCCTGGCCCACATGCAGCAAAACAGGCCCAAATCATGATACTACCACCACCATGTTTCACAGATGGGATAAGGTTCTTATGCTGGAATGCAATGTTTTCCTTTCTCCAAACATAATGCTTTTCATTTAAACCAAGAAGTTCTATTTTGGTCTCATCCGTCCACAAAACATTCTTCCAATAGCCTTCTGGTTTGTCCATGTGATCTTTAGCAAACTGCAGATGAGCAGCAATGTTTTTTTTGGAGAGCAGTGTCTTTCTCCTTGCAACCCTGCCATGCACACCATTGTTGTTTAGTGTTCTCCTGATGATGGACTCATGAACATGAACATTAGCCAATGTGAGAGAGGCCTTCAGATACTTAGAAGTTACCCTGGGGTCCTTTGTGACCTCGCCGACTATTACACGCCTTGCTCTTGGAGTAATCTTTGTTGGTCAACCACTCCTGGGGAGAGTAACAATGGTCTTGAATTTCCTCCATTTGTACACAATCTGTCTGACTGTGGACTGGTGCAGTCCAAACTCTTTAGAGATGGTTTTGTAACCTTTTCCAGCCTGAAGAGCATCAACAACTCTTTTTCTGAGGTCCTCAAAAATCTCCTTTGTTCGTGCCATGATACACTTCCACAAACACTTGTTGTGAAGAGCAGACTTTGATAGATCCCCGTTCCTTAAATAACACAGGGTGCCCACTCACACCTGATTGTCATCCCATTGATTGAAAATACCTGACTCTGATTTCATCTTCAAACTAACTGCTAATCCTAGAGGTTCACATACTTTTGCCACTCACAAATATGTAATAGTCGATCATTTTCCTCAATAAATAAATGACCAAGTATAATATTTTTGTCTCATTTGTTTAACTGGTTTCTCTTTATCTACTTTTAGGACTTGAGTGAAAATCGGATGTTTTAGGTCATATTTATGCAGAAATATAGAAAATTCTAAAGGGTTCACAAACTTTCAAGTACAACTGCATGTCCTCTAAACTCAGGTCCAAAATACATACTATAAAACTCCAATACATTTTAAACATGCAAAAAATATATTAACTTTTTAATATATCCTAAATGCAACCCAACAATTATCCAAAACTACTCCAGAGACCCAACTTTAATTACTAGCCTTGTCACTGTCTGTGTGGTGTTCACATGTTCACCCCATGTCCGATACCCTTTTTATGTGTAGCAAGATGAGAGTTCAACTGGCTACTGACCAAAAAAATTCTAAATTATCTTTAACATTAAAAACAAAAAGAATACTTCAGAGTTTGGGTAATCTATTTACATTCAACTTGTATGAAAAAAGATGTTTGTGTTTGTTTTTAAGATATGTTAAGATTACTAAACAACAACTTATGTTCTCATATAAGAATATAAAGATTAAAACTCGCTTAACAGTTCTTACTTGTTTATCATTAATTGCACACGTTTCAACCTCCTTCTTAGCTTGAAGTAGTTTACTCTGTGAAAAAAAACAAAAATGTATTATAGACAGGAAAGTTTCATATCATACACACAATATTTAAAATTATTTTTATACAATATTATTCAAAAGTTTGGGGTTACCCAGAAATTTTTATATTTCTGATAAAAATTAATACCTTTATTATTAAGATAACAAAGAACTGATTTAAAAATATAGCCAACACATTACAAGTGTTTATACTGGCTATTGGTGATTGAAATGACTGACTTTAATTTATTATTTAAATGTGGCTGCAGAGCCACATTTTCAGCATCAGTTCCTTCAGCGTCCTAATAGTAAATTCTCTCAGCCTATCCTTAATTAGTCATGTTTACATGCTAATTGGTCATTATAGAAACCTTCATAATTGTATTAGCACAACTGAAACCTGTTACTTTGTTCACCTATGTTACAAGGTACTGCCATTTCTAAAGCTTAGTTCTGGGTTAAAAATGGCTAAAATGAAACAGCTCTCTCAAGAAACATGTCAGTTTATTTATTTATTTTTTAATGAAGGCTATTTCATGTAACAGACTGCCAAGAAGCTGAAGATTTCATACAAAGGTGTCTAGTTCGCTGTCTTGGGAGAAGAGGGCAAATTGGATCTGATAAATATAGAAAAGAGGGAGAAAGCCCAGATGGGTAACTGCATAAGAGGATAAGGACATCAGAGTCTGTCATTTGGGAAACAAATACCTCATAGTTCTTCAGTTGTGTCGTTCACTAAATAGACAACAAATACCAGTTTCATTTGCAACAGAGAAAAGTTGATTCCAGGATGCTGAGCATAATACACTTTTCCAGTCATCTTCTGTCCAATATTTGGGTGCTTTTGCCCATTTTAACTCCTTTTCTCCTTTTCTTTTCATTTGCCAGTTTCACATATGGCCTTTTCTTTAAAACTCTGCCTGTTTTACAGATGGCACTGGTTTTGCCATTTATTTAAAGAAGAAGTCAACTGACAGCAATAAATGGAATATTTTTTTTTAATTCTACAACTACTGCTGGGTGATATGACTCAAAATTCATATCACAATATTTTAGGAGCAAATGCGATATGATTTAGGAGCAAATATGATATGCATCGATATTTTTTCCTATCCAATTTTACACAAAAAGAAGTCACACAGTTACACTGTTCTTATATTTAATTATATGGATCTAATTGCACAGTAATAACTTTATATGATTTACTTTATAATAGCATAAGCATAAACAAAATATACACCTCGCCAATGCATATAGACATTAATGCAAGAAAGTAAATTTTTTGACTGTACTTTGGGAGTGTAGGACTAGGTGCTTTAACTTATTTTAGTAGATTTGCCATTAAAAAAAAAATAATAAAAACTTAAAAAGAGCATATTGAAACATTTTTATTTTTAAGCTATGTTTTTAAACAAATAAACCATGGCAAGAACAAGCATTTAAGCGACTTCATAAATTTTGTGCAAGAAATGCAAATCTATCAGGTTTTAAGGCTTTAGGCCTTAAAGATGCCCTGTGGCAGTTCACCATGTTACCCCCTGTGCTATATTTGCTATGTGTGTTACTCCAGGCACTGAGACTGCAACTTAGTATACAAAGCCAATTTATTCTGCACTGTAAAAAAAAAAAAAAAAAAAAGCAAGTAGACCTGAAAATTAATTGGTAATTGTAACAACAGGACAGAAACAAAGTGCCCTCGCACGCGCTGTTTACTCAGACCTAACAAATTCAAACCAAAATCCATTAGAAAAGTCATAATCTAGGTCTGAAATTTTTAGAGAACACTATTTAATTCAAATAAATCTAGTGCAAAATCTGCTGTTGCTTCTTTGTAAGGAACACATGATAACCATGGCTTCAGTGTTGCCTTCGAGAGATGAAGCGCTGCACTAGCATCCATTCGGTTTCTCTTTTGTTTTTATCAGTGATAGAGCTGAAAAAGTCCATCCATTTTACAACCCGCTGAATCCGAACACAGGGTCACGGGGGTCTGCTGGAGCCAATACCAGCCAACACTGGGCACAAGGCAGGAACCAATCCTGGGCAGGGTGCCAACCTACCGAAGGACATATGCAAACACACCCACACACCAAGCACACACTAGGGCCAATTTAGAATCGCCAGTCCACCTAACCTGCATGTCTTTGGACTGTGGGAGGAACCCCACGCAGACACGGGGAGAACATGCAAACTCCACGCAGGGAGGACCCGGGAAGCGAAACCGGGTCTCCTAACTGCAAGGCAGCAGCGCTACCACTGCGCCACCGTGCCGCCCCTGCTGAAAAAGTCTTCTCACACAAATAGCTAACAGACAATATGACTAACAATTTAATAGCTGTGGCGACAGTTCACTTGCCAGGGGCTACATAGAAACCAATCTTTAAGTACTCTTAACTCCTAACAAAGTTTCCTTTTCTTTTTTGATTTCTGTCACAAATTCCAAAGTATCAACGTTTCTTTTATACTTGAAGCGCTCATACTTGCCATACTTTCGGTATCATCACTATTTTTCCTCTGACTATCGTTTTCACTTTTAAAGAAGGTTAAAACGTTTTGTTGTTTTTTTTATTTCCATTTTGTGTGATTTAACATTTTATATCACAATAACACAAGAAATAATTTGCTTTCCAAAATACTACAACAAAGTATTTGCAAACAATATGCACCTGTTGTCGACCGACAAGTTGACGCAATGCTAGCAAAACAGTGTACTATCATCAAAAGAATGAACCTGCCCCCTTCATAGCTCCTAGGCAGACAGTATGTATCCCTATATATTGCCACCTATACTCGTCGTCCAAGGCAGCGCTGTCCAGCTCCACAGAACGTGATCCAGGCATATAAGTGGCAATACCTCTTTCACAGACCAGCAGGAAATTTCTTTCGCACCAGCTGTTGAAAAACATTGATTTAAGTAGAGATTCAAAGACAGTCTGTCAGAGGACAGGCGGGTAAGGTAAACAATGGAGCAGAAACACTGGAGTTTATCAGGGGAAACTGGGGATCAAAACAACAAGTGTGAGAATATACAGATATACATGAAAACTAGAGAATTAAACTGCTCAAAAATGTTGCCCAAACACTTCACAAAGTGCACAGGCAGCTAGTTATAAATGTCTTTCTTCTGCTTGGTTATAAAGCATGCTGTTTAAACAGTTGCAGCTCGTGCTGGTGCTTCTGAATGCAGCACACTGTATGCTAGATATAGCATTTGTTCTTTTTTATGTAATGTTATATTTTTAAAGGTGCTTTATGGCAATACTTGTTTAAAGCACTATATAAAATGACGTGTTAACACTAAGTAAAGTCACGGCATGTTCAGTCACGTTTCTCTATTTGAAGTTGTCTCACTAACTCTGCCCATGGCTGCTGACGTCACGGTTCCTGTTGCCAGATCAGCACAGCAAAATCGGCATGGCATCAGCACCAGGTTTTTATTAGTCATTAAACTTTATCCAGAGCCAGGTGAATATGTAGTCAAGCTTAATACATAATAACATGAGTTTGCTGGACATCTTACATTGTAAATAAGTGAATGTCTCTGTCTGAGCCAGCAAAATGGTGAATGCCAAACCACTGCTTCACTGCAAGGGTCTTAATTTGTTTCCTCAGCTCGAGAATCTCCTCTCTAACAGACATGTTTTCATCAAGCGCTAGGTCGACAACTGCTAGATCCGGAGCTGAAGCATAGTTGTGGTCCTCAAGGATTTTTTTATCATCCTCCTCCTTGCTCAGTGTGTTATCCTTTGTCAGTTGCTTTCTCCTTTCCCAAACCCCTGGTCTTGAAAGTGGAACGGGTAAATTTTTCCACTCAAATCATACAACACAGGTACACAACAATGTTCAGCTGTAGAGTTATCTGTACGATGAAACTTAAAACTTTTGTCTCTAACATTCTTGCCACTAAAAAAAATGACAACGGAAATGACTGAGCTGGCTGAGATATCACCAGTAGCACGTCAACACTACCGTGCACGTATGGCCTATTAATATATCACGACAATTTTATTTTCAAACGAAGTATTAAAAAATATTGTTCCTATCGTGGCACTCGATATATTTCCCAGGCCTAACCAGAACTTTTTCAGCTGATTAAATACAGAAGATGTTCCGTAAAGTAGCGATAACAACCTTGCTGTATGCAGAGAACATCAAGAATCCACATAAAAAAATGATCCTTTGTTTTCAGGCAACACTAATTTTAGGATTGAAAAGGCGAGAAAGCACAGTCACATTAGGCTGTTTACTAAATTAGTCAGCCTGTAAGATCTAGAATATATTATGGTAGTGCTGCGGAGTCAATTCATGAACTGTACAGCTTGGAAATAATAATTTACACTGATGCAGCAGGTAACTCTTATCAACTGACAGGACTTGCTACTGCTGAGAAAATTATGTGAAATATACAGCAGCGAAGGCCTGAATCCTCATCTTTACTAAAATGAGGACCCACCTAATAGTCCAAACATGACAAAGTTTATTGCAACTGTATACATAGCTCACTGGCTGTGGTCAACTATAGTTGTATAACACTGTAAAGGATATACATACTGAGCTTCAGAATAACCCTGAACATCAAACTGACAACATTTTTGACAGAGAAACCAATTGGTGGGGTCTATATTAAGACTGAAAACAAGCTTGGAGAATGCAATATTAATGCAGAATTTCTTTTTGATATTTTAAGTACATTGGAAAAAGGCCACGCATCAGCATGAAATAATCCTTTAAAAATCTTTTTTTTTTAATATCCTCGTTCAAGATGATGACCGCTGATTGTGCTTATATTGTAGTATAAGAATGTTATGCGCTTGTGCACAACAAAACTTTACAAAAAACACTGCTGTAAAAGTTGCACATAACCCTCCACCCATATATAAAGATAGGCTACAAGGTTTGCAAAGCTGGTAGTCGAACAGACTACCATATACTGTACATTCACAATTTGTCCACTTTCATAAAATTTTAAGTCATTATTATTCTCAAGATAATGAAAATAAGTTTGGAATATTAATGTGTTTGTACGAAAAGTGTGGGTATCTTAACTTTATTAATAATCTGTGGCAACTCAACTACCATAATACTTTGCATAAAGGAGAACTACAATTAAATTATCCTAAAGCTTAAAAAAGTAGAAATGATAAAAAAAAAAATTTCTTTGAGATCAGAAAATTTACTGATCGCTAATCACATCTTTTGTAATGAAAAATCACCTGATTTAGATTGGCAGCTGAATGATCAGAGTACCAAAAATAAAATTTGGATTGATTTAGCTGTTTCACGTCAAGTACATAATAAAACAAACAACCAATGAGCATATGACTCACCTCATCTCTTGCCACAAGAGTTATAAAAGCTCCTTGCTTGTAACATTCTATAGCAATACATTTGCCAATCCCACTGGAACCTCCTGTTACCTAGAGTTAAAGGGAAAGAAACAAAATTATGTTAAAAATTGTATGCCCACATACTACTGTTTCAACTCCAGAGACAGGTGTCTGTTTCCTTGGCCAATCACAGAGTATGATGCGTTTTCAGGTTTTTTCCCTTCACCTAGTGTGTTTAAGACTTCGATTTCACTCCAAATTTTAAAGATAAAAAGTTTGGGTTAATTGGGGACTTCTCATGGTATATGTAAATGTGCCAAGCTATGAACTTCCATTCCTTGCAAAACTGGTTTCTACCTTGTACCCTGCTCCTTGCTGATTTTTAATGGCAAAAGCAGATTCCAAAAACAGGCAACATATTAACAGATGACCTCATACAATATTTTATAACCTGAATGAAAATCTAATATAAGGGAACAATGGCTTTATTAAAATAAAACAAATAAATAAAAGTATAACAGAAGTCTACAGTAGCAATCAAACAACATATAAATGTCACATTATGGCCACATAATTTTTTCTTGTCAACAAGCTTCCCATATCTCATCTCAAACTTCTCTTTAACCCCATATGCACTAAGGGGTTTTCAATATTACTGCACCTAAATTACATACCTAAATATAAACAGCTATTACTTGGTTATTATAATAAAGGAGGTGCAAACAGCTGAAGAGTAGCAAGTACAACAATTCAGATTTTTTAAAAGAAATTTATTTAGTATTGGTGACACCAATATCAACTAAATTAAACACAAAAAGAATCTGGTGGTTTAGGTAGTTCTCTCTAAAAAACTGGATTTTACAGTAAATAACCAAGGCACTTTATAATGCACAACCTGCAGTCAAGTTTCTTTTGTGCTTCAATGTGTCAGCTAAGTTCAGTTGTCATATCACATTGCATTGGAAAGAAACGGTATATTGTTTGGCACAAGGTGTACCCCTGTTTGGAAACATTTAGTCTCTTGCACCTAAACAATCTCTCAAAACAAGTAATGAAGTTGCAGTTACATTTTTTAGAAAAAAAATACACATATAAATATGAAACAGTATATCATGTTGAAGCAACAAGTAAACACTTTGTTACTATATACTGTGATGCACACCAGGTATGGGCTGGCATGTTGGCCAGGATGGTTCTAGGTACCTTACTTGGCCTGGAGGCCAGTTTAACGGAAGAAAAGGGGGACACCAATAGTATGGACTACTTGCACCCCTGATACAATAGGTGGAAGGCAGTCTTTCTGAACTACGGTGCCTGCATGGATACCCGCAGTGCAAGCTGGGAATTGTCTGTTCCATGGGTGCCACAAGGGTGAGCTGCATGGACAGATTGCAGGAAGCCACTTGACCTCATTCAGGCGAGTCGGAGAGAAGCTGGATAACATTTCCTTGTACGAAAGAAAGAAAAAAAGGAAGAAGAGAAAAGAAAGGCTGTGTCTGTGCAGTACCTGTGAAGATAACTCCATCCATCCATTATCCAACCTGCTATATCCTAACTACGGGGTCACGGGGGTCTACTAGAGCCAATCCCAGCCAACACAGGGCACCAGCACACCACAGGGTGCGCGCACACGCACACACACCAAGCACACACTAGGGATAATTTAGAATCGCCAATGCACCTAACCTGCATGTCTTTGGACTGTGAGAGGAAACCCACGCAGACATGGGGAGAACATGCAAACTCCATGCAGGGAGGACCCGGGAAGCGAACCCAAGTCTCCTAACTGCGAGGCAGCAGCGCTACCACTGTGCCACCATGCTGCCTGTGAAGGTAACTGTTAAAATAAATTACTTTTTGACCTGGGACTTGTGTTGGTGGGGTTGGTGGGCGGGACACCTCATGCATAAGTGGTTAATGAAGCGTCACTAAAACTCCTTACTTGGGTTATATGTAAATGTATCCTCAAAATCACATGCTGGCCATAAAATTCTCTATAAATTGGTTAGGCCATCTTAGTGCTTTGTCCTTTGACTTTTGTTTTGTCAGTTCTTTAATCATAATCATCATGACCAGTTTTGCACCATTATCTGGGTTTACTCAGGTTCGCACCGAAATCTTTATTCTCTGTTCTCCGCAGTCCTGGACCTCCATTCACTCATCAGCAATATCTTGTACTTATTAACTGTAGAGGGTTTTCACCTCTCTGCTGTTATCAGCGAGATCTCAACCATCTCTTACATGGCTCACATTCTGATACAGACCCTCAGAAATAGGATTCAGGGGCGAGATGTGATTGAACCATTGAGATCTAGATAGATAGATAGATAGATAGATACTTTATTGGGATTAATAAATCTAGTGACCATAATATAATATATTTTACAGTGTTTTGGCAGAGTGCATGCTGAAAACCTAAAACAATTTAAAACTGTTTAATGTAATTGTTAAACTATTAAGATTAATTTTAGCAGAGCAGATTTTAAGCAGATATGGTAAAGCCTAAGTAAAATAAATTAGGATATGCTTTTAAGCGTGGAGACAGTTCAGGAGATGTGGGGCAGGTTTAAAAATATTTTATGTACAGTGCAGGACTAGTTTACACTAAAGTTTGGAAGCAGTAAGAAAAAGAGATATCTGTGGTGAATAAATAAGGAGCTAAAAATGAGGCTACAAAGGAAAAAAACAGCTGTACATGCCATGGTACACACGACTAATAACTTAAGTCATATAATATTTTGTGAGGCCACAGCTGGAGTACTGTGCAACGGTTTGTTCTCTGTATTACTAAAAAGACGCAGCAGTGCTAAAGAAAGTTCAAAGAAGATTGAAAGAGTTGAGTCTTTCTAGTTTAAGCATATAGTGATTAAGAGATGACACAATCGAAGTGTTTAAAATAGTGAAAATTATTGGATCCCAGCTGTTATTTTAAAACCCATTATTTAATAACAACAACAGGACACAATTGGAAACGTGTTAAAGATAGATTTCACCCAAATGTTAGAAAGTTCCCCTTAACACAAAGATCCACAAACATATAGAATAAAATACTTAGTGATGTGGAGGAAGAGTAAAACTTTAGGGACCTACAAATCTCAACCTGATGTTATTTTGGACAATCTAGGTTAATAGGATGGACAAGCTTGTCGGACAAAATGGAATTGTATCATCACAATTGTTCTAAAATCACACAGTAGCCTAAATACTCCAATAATACCCCTCCTCAGTTCTCTTACCACAGGAAATTTATTTCAGGCACCATTTACACAAATATGATAAAGCCACTAGAGTCATCTGTTTAGGCACATATCTATATATATATAAAATCCCTATGTGCGTCCAGGTGTCCGTGTGTGGGTGTCTTCTGGTGAAGTGCGCATGCACGGGGCATGGTGCGATGCGCGATATTACTGTCAGAGAAAGTTAGAGGCGTTTTACAGAAATACAAACCAGTATTACTGCGAGAGGAAATTAAAGGTACACAGTACAGTGACGCATATTACAGCCACATACAAGCCAGTATTACTGTCAGAGGAGATTAAAGGCATATTACCGACACGCACGCCTGTATTACCGCCAGAGAAAATTAAAGGTATATTACGGACGTACAAACCAGCGGACGTACAAGACAGTATCCTTCAATAAGGGCGACCTCAATTGGGCGCAGCGAATAAAGGCGTGCGTAAATAAAGATCTGCACCTTTGTTGCTCTTCACATATTCCAGAGCCATTTGAACTCAATTATCTACGAACGCCTTTATTCGCCGCGCTCAATTGAGGTCGCCCTTTTGAAGCTCACCTTTTTTGCGCGCCCTTATTGAATAGAGCCGTACAAGACAGTATTACTGTCACAGAAGATTAAAGACACACAATACACGGCGGCAGCCCACGAAGAATGGTCAGCTCA
>NC_041399.2:110930345-110950345 GCF_900747795.2 Erpetoichthys calabaricus | reverse complement strand
TGCAATGGCACACGGTTAGTCGTCAACACCATAACACACGATGTTATTCAAGCAGCAGTTCTTTTAGATTCACATGTTAACAATACTGTTCTCATTCTTGGAATTGACCTTACGAGTTCTGACCTAGAATTACCTTTTACATTGAAACACCGACAGTTCACCATTAAACCTGCATTTGCCATGACCATCAACAAATCACAAGGACAAACCATGGACAAGGTTGGCATCTACCTCTCTGAACCCGTTTTTGGACATGGACAACTTTATGTTGCCTTCTCATGTGTTCGACGTTCATCTCACATTAAAGTTAAAGTTAAAAATGATTCATGCCAAGGAAGACTCATTCAAAGACAAGACACCATCTTTACTACTAATGTTGTATACAAAGAAATATTCCAATAAAACATTACTCTATGCCAAACACTCTATTTTGTATTTATATAGGCATCATCCAAACCTGCACACTATTCTATATCTAATTCATACATCTCACTCTTTGTCATGCCCCAACGCCAGGGGTTGGCGAGTGAAGCGAGCAGGGGGCGGAGCCCCCTAGTATATATATATATACTGTGTATATATATATATATATATATATATATATATATATATATATATATATATATATATATATATATATATATATATGAGTCCTTTATTGATTCAAACTAGATTTAATACATATATTAAATTCAAATAGCAGACAGTTCCCCTTGGATTTGCAATCACACTCAGAAATGACTGAGCACAAAGTGCTTTAAAACTACCATTGTTCAAGTAAGGGTACAACCATGGAACCCTGCACCAGACCCTAGATATCTGTGGTTTAAATAGGACAGCATACTACTTAAGGAGGTTCTGATCATTTGAACCTAATCTGGAACACCTGATTCTAATTTTATGGACATAAAGTGGTAAAGAATTTTTCCCGTCACAAATCTTCATCTTTTTTAATTTAGATTATGAGAAAGAATACACTATGTCAATGTTATGTGTCATTTGTTCCAGTATATTATCTTTATCAGAAGGCACTGTCTGCAAAATCTAATATTTGCCTGTTCAAATATGTTGAAAAAAATCAACAATTTCCTTAGGGTGTACTTACTTTTTCACATGACTGTATATAAATATATACATAAACTTACTTAAAAATATCCAAAGGTAGTCAAATCCACATTACTAACCGAGAATGGTAAACCGGATGGATGCAGGGACATCCGGCCATGGGCCGTGGACGCAAAACACGTACTGCGCAGGCGCCCCACAAAACCCCCCCCCCCCCCCCCAAGCAACGGGAACCGGATGGACTGCAACGTAAAATAAGAAATGAGGCGCCGCGACCACAGAAAAATGGAGTCAGACGCCGGCGACGCACACAGCGCCGCACGAAGCCCGTTGCACACGAAACGGGACACACACAAAGAGGAGGATTCAACAAGCCCCTAGCACACAAAAAAAAGAAGCTGCGAGCGCCACACAAAGTCCATTGGACATGAAACGGGACAGACTACGGACATAGCACACGAAACGTTCACAAAAACGACGATTCAGACCCACGACCACACTAACATAAATAAGAAATGACACACAAAGCCCCATTTCTGAAGGAACTGTCCGTATTAAACATATGTCATCTCAACACGTTCACACTATGCAGCATAGGTGGATCTCATTACAATGAGGCACTATTAACCGTTCAACCGCAGAAAAGGCTCCATATTAACAGTGAGTGCGATCCTCCTTATTACTTATCCATATTTCTCACGCTGAAGAACAAACAAGTCATGAATCCACGATCACGGGTACAAAACGATACGGCTCGGATAACGGGACCAAACACACGAACCCGCATGAAAAAACAAAACACACGTCGGCGCCTAAAACGGCACAAGCAAAAGATACACGTCACTAGGGCTGGGCGATTAATTGAAAAGTAATCGAAATCGACATTCAGAACCTATAATCGATCAAATTTTTCCAGGTCGATTATTTCGATTACTTTACCTTTAAAAACACTACCGCGTGTGGAGTCACGTGACCCCGCTCCGTTACGTTATTCCGCCGACATGTCGAGCATGGAGAGCTTAAACACTGACACAACTGAGCAACAAGAGCAGCTTGTACCAAAGAAAAACGCAGTCTCCGTCATTTGGACACATTTTGGCTTCAGTAAGGATGACATCGAACAAAATGAAGTCAGATGTAGACACTGTAGAAAAACAGTTTCGACGCCCAAAGGTAACACCACCAATTTGTTTCAACACTTGAAGCACAATCACGTTACTGAATATGAACAGTGCATGGCTCAAAAAAAAAAAACAAAAAGGGACTGACAAGCGCCCAGCAACAAGTGCCTCCGCAAAGCAGATGTCGATAACACAAGCGTTCACAAATTCCACACAGTATGAGAAGAGTTCAAGAAGATGGAAAGAAATAACTGACGCTATTTGTTATTACATCGCAAAGGATATGACTCCCTTGGCTACAGTGGAGCAAAGCGGGTTTAAACACCTCGTTAAAACTCGAGACAGAAGATACACTGTGCCATCGCGATCACATTTTTCTAAAACTGTGCTGCCAGACATGTACAAGACATGTTGTAAAAATGTAGCTGCTGAACTGAGATGCCTTGAGACGGCATATTTTCCAGCCGATCACACGGCAGATATGATTGCGCAAGGTCTGAAAGATATGCTTTTTGAATGGGACCTCGCGGAAGAAAAACTTTCAGCCATTACGACAGACAACGGTGCTAATGTTGTCAAAGCTGCTGCGCTTAATGGATGGTTACGGCAGCAGTGTTTTGGACACCGCCTACACCTTGCAATTGGTAAGTACACGTCAGCTTAATTAAATATAATAGCATAAAAGCAAAAGAGGTCATTAGGAAGCTTTTTTTAAAGGGAGTGAGGCAACACCTTCAGCAAGTTCAGCTACACCCATTCTGTCACTTCAGCAATCGCTAGAAGCAGAGATGAGCAGCTATTTGGTGTCCCCCATGCTGGATAGTGAGGCAAATCCACTGGACTGGTGGAGGAAGCATCATGTACACTTTCCCACTCTAAGTAAGGTGGCAAAAAAGTATCTCTGCATACCAGCTACTAGCTCTCCATCAGAGCGGGTTTTCAGTTCGGGCGGAAACATTGTTACATGCCTCAGGTCCTGCCTGAAACCTGAAAAGGTTAACTTGCTCGTGTTTCTTAGTAAGAAATTAGAGTAAATTCATGTTCATATAGTGACATGACAAGATCTCCAAGATCACCTCATGCAACAGTGTTTAGAGAATTCTATTTTCATTACAACAATCTGTTGTTTACATTGATACATTGCACATTAAAATATTTGTTTACAGAAGATGCAAGAAATGCACTGTTTAAAATATTATTTACAGGATATATAAGAGTTATTTTATTTAGAAGAGATACTGCTTATTTTCTACTTTTAATAAGAAAAACATTGAAAATAATTAATTTTGTTTCCAAAAGTGCAAGTTATTTATTTTTACTTTTTTCATAAGAACAAAGTGACTGTTCGTTTTAGGCAATGTGTGCTTTAATTTCAGTTGTTCAACATTGATGTTCAATAAATAATCACAGAGAGTAGATAGTGTGTTTCCTTCAATTATTTTAAAATCAAGTAATGCACCCTTCATTCAAAAATCTCTCACTTGTAATATGTGAGCATATTTACTGTACAAAACTTGTCAGTGAACTATGAGGGCAAATAAATAAATAAATAAATAAATAAAATAATCGTTCATTAATCGTAATCGAGTTAAAATGTTCAATTAATCGAGATTTTGATTTTAGGCCAAATCGCCCAGCCCTACACGTCACGGACATCAATGCCAGACACCTGCTAAACGCTTGCGCCACTTAGCTGACAACGTGTTCAATAATGAGTCCACTATTCAGGAAAATTCATTGGGATTAATGAATGTCATTTGCAATCATTGTCATTCACTTAACTTCCCTGAAGAAACAACTGGCAATACAAGTAATGAATTTACACGTTGTTGTCAAAAGGGTCAAATTAGACTGCCTCCTTTACATTCATATCCTGAATATCTACAGAAGCTTCTAACTAACGATGTACCTGAAAATAAAAACTTTATGAACTGCATTAGATCCTACAATAGTTCATTTGCTCTTGCATCTACCGGAGTAAATATCAGGCCACCAAAAGGCAATGGCCCATACTGTGAGACACAAAGCCCCATTTCTGAACAAACCGTCCAAATTAAACATACGTCATCTGAACACATTCAAATTATGCAGCATACGTGGATCTCATTACACTGATGCACTATTAACCGTTCAACCACAGAAAAGGCTCCATATTAACAGTGAGTGCGATCCTCCTTATTACTTATCCATATTTCTAACGCTGAAGAACAAACAAGTCATAAATTCACGATCACGGGTACAAAACGATGCGGCTCGAGTGACGGGACCAAACACACGAACCCGCATAAAAAAAAACAATACATGTCGGCGCATACAACGCGCTTCTGAAACCCCGGAAGAAAAAATGTCTCGGCTCCAAAAACGCAAAGCTCAACTAACACAGTT
This sequence comes from Erpetoichthys calabaricus, assembly GCF_900747795.2. Lineage (NCBI taxonomy): Eukaryota > Metazoa > Chordata > Cladistia > Polypteriformes > Polypteridae > Erpetoichthys > Erpetoichthys calabaricus. The sequence continues at coordinate 110,945,774 of NC_041399.2, read as the reverse complement.
ACAGACACGAGCGCAGATGGACAGACACAATGAACGAAAACGCATGCAGCGCGCGTCTCAAAGTGCTGCATTGAAACAGGCAAGGGTTCAAAACGAAACACCTCAAGTCTCAGAGATACAAAAACGGCAGCGAAGGGACAAAATAAATAAACGCAGACGTCTACAACGCGCATCTGAAATGCCGGAAAACAAGCAGGCAAGACTCCAAAAAGAGAAAGCTCCACTAACCGACATACAAAAACGGGCAAGGCTCAATACAAACAATGAACGCCGTAAACTGCAACGGGCTTCTCACACAGCACAGGCAAATCGATTACAGCTCCAGAATAGCACGTCCCAAATCCTGCACATACAACGACGCGCCTCTCAAACGGCACAGACAAAACATACACGTCAAGGACATCAACGACAGACACCTGCTAAACGATTGCGCCAGTTAGCTGACAACGCGTTCAATAATGACTCCACTATTCATGAAAATTCATTAGGATTAATAAATGTCATTTGCAATCATTGTCATTCACTTAACTTCCCTGAAAAAACTGGCAATACAAGTAATGAATTTACACCTTGTTGTCAAAAGGGTCAAATTAGACTACCTCCTTTACATTCATATCCTGAATATCTACAGAAGCTTCTAACTAACGAAGTACCTGAAAGTAAAAACTTTATGAACTGCATTAGATCCTACAATAGTTCATTTGCTTTTGCATCTAATGGCATCCAGTCACTTACTCAACACCATTGATAAACTTCTACAAACGTTGATGAATAATAATATTCCCTTTGGAGAAAAGGTACTTTTATTAGGAGGAGAATATACACAGTACTTAGCTATTGTTCCACATGCCATGCGCTCGGCTATTCTTCACTCCACCTTAAAACACGCAGACAATTGGTATTGCTTTCAAAAGAGTTTCGGAGATATTTGGAACAGCAATCTCATTACACCAAATACCCCTTTTAACACAACGAACTATATTATGTCCAAAAAATATTGATGTTGATCACATTAATAACCACGTCATTTCATTACTTCCAGGAGAGGCACAGCTCTTTCTAAGCTCTGACAAAGTTGACTCTGCTGACGACAATGACCATCTTAATTTCCCCTTACAATATTTAAACACTATTAACCCAGCCGGATTACCACAACACAATCTTAGCCTTAAAAACGGAACAATAATCATGCTATTAAGAAACCTTACCACTAAACAGGATTTATGCAATGGTACACGTTTAGTCGTCAACACCATGCCACACAATATTATTCAAGCGACAGTTCTTACAGGATCACACGCTAACAATACTGTTCTGATTCCTAAAATTGACCTTACAAGTTCTGACCTGGAATTAGCTTTTACACTGAAACGCCGACAGTTCCCCATTTAACCTGCATTTGCCATGACCATCAACAAATCACAAGGACAAACCATAGACAAGGTTGGCATCTACCTCTCTGACCCCGTTTTTGGACACGGACAACAATGTTGCCTTCTCACGAGTTCGACGTTCATCTGACGTTAAAGTTAAAGTTATAAGTTCTCCATGCCAAGGAAAACTCATTCAAGGACAAGACACCATCTTTACTACTAATGTTGTGTACAAAGAAATTTTCCAATAAACCATTACACTGTGCCAAACACTTTATTGTTTGCTTTCTATATGCATCATCCACACCTTCACACTATTCTATATCTCATTCATACATCTCACTCTTTGTCATTTCCCAACACCAGGGGTTGGCGAGCGAAGCGAGCAGGGGGCGGAGCCCCCTAGTAGAAAAATAAACTACATGAATGATTGTTACCAAGAAAAATTCAAGAGACACTCAAAAAATACTGTGCTGTTTACTGAACAGTGAAAAATATAAACTAATCAAAATACAAGTCTTCTAAGAATAACAAAAAGTTAATTTACTAAAAGGTCTTCGGATAATTTGTTAAATTTGCTTTCTCATGCTAGGCTCTAAAGTACACACATTGTGAAACCTCATGACCTACACAGAGTGCACTTTGTAAGAGATTTCTAATTTATGTGCAAAGTTCATGTGATACTGTATTTCTCCTGCTTAATACAGAAACTGGACAGAGTGCTTAAAAACTGAATTCAAAGCCAATTAATCACAGGTTTAACCTCAAAGACAAATTCTGTGTGCAATGATGCATCAGTTATTAAACCCGTTTGTCATTCATTTTAGCTTTACAGAAAGGACTTCGATGAAGTATCTTTTAGGCTTAACATTCAAATAAGCAGAAGGTTTGTTATTTCTATATGCATGTTAAAAAAATGTCTATTTTAATTTATTATCAAACTTCTGCATCATATCTACTTTTTTGATATCCCCTTTATGTCAGCATTCTTTTCTATATGTCTCCTCCCGAGTATTTTATGCACTATGCTATGCATTCTCATTTACTGCCTTTTGCAAACAGTTGATAAAAGAAAATTACTTTGCAATAATGCTCACTTTGAAGGTCTCAAATGTAAATATATTCAGTGATGGAGAGTGCTATACAAGACTGTGGCCTCATTGCTGTGCTTAAGAAGTACTTTTCCTAAGATGCTATCTTCACCAAAATGTACTTGCTTGTAACAGTACCACTGGACTATAAAGATATAAAACAGAATAATTAAAAAATCAATCAATCAATCAATCTCCAAACACTGACACAATATAGTGTGTGAAAGTATTAAATTACATGTGGGATAAATGTCTTATAAAAATAAAACTGTTTGCATTGGTTTAATCTATCTATTGCTTAGTTTGTGCTTACAAGTGACACTGGCTGGTAGGACATTTTGTCACAATTTCAATCTTGCACTGAGAACATTACAAACTCATTAAATCAAGATGAACAATATTTGCTCTTTTAAAAGAAGCAATCAATTATGAGAGAAATCTTTAGACTACATTAAGTTTAATCTGGAGTGAAATAAAGTAAAATTGGCACAGTGTGTCTCCAGAGCAGCATAAGATTGCAACTGGTGAGACTTGCTGGATAAAAGGCTGTAGCAGGGAAGTTTAATGGGAACAACAGATTAAAAATGAGCACTCAATGAATAATATGGTGATTACTCACCAATCGATTTTATAGTAATATGCAATAAAAATTAAGAAACTCTCCAGTTTACCAGGCTTTTTTTGAACTAACAAAGTTGATTTCATTCCTTCCAGGCAAGTTATCTTTAAATATCATAACAGTGCCAATTTTATATGCTTTAAAAAAAAGTTAAAAGCATCTAATGAATTAAAGTCAAACACTGAGTCAATGATAGTATCTGAAGCTGTGGTTTTGTGGCTTGAGTTTCCTTAGCTTGCCAGGTCACAGTACTTGCCATCCTATGATCACACTGGAGGCTTTATAAGGCACTATGAACTAAGGCTTACACACTGTTGGCAGGTCTCAGCAAATAATATCCATTAACCAGTACGACTGGGTTCGAAGCCCATTCGTAGAATTTGACCCGTCCAAAGGACAGTTCACCTTGTCAGAAGAGGAACAGCTTGCTAGTGTTGCAAGTGACAGAACACTGAGCCTAAAGCACTCAGAGTTAAACCTGGATGCATTCTGGATGCTGGTTGAAAAGGAGTACCCATCAATTGCTCAGAAAGCTCTGCGACTGTTGGTACAGTTTTCAACTACTTACTTGTGCAAGTTTGGATTTTCAGCCTTAACCACAATTAAACACAAGAAGCGAGAACGACTATTGTCAGTCGAAGAAGAACTTCGTGTGTGTCTGTCTAAAACATGACCCAGAATTCAACTTATCAGCAAAAATCATCAAGCACAAATTTCTCATTGAACTTTTGACTACTGCGATGTAATGGTAACTATAATAAAAGCATCATCTTAAATTTCTGCTATAGATAATTGCGGATTTTAACTTTTATGTAACTTTTTAAAAAAATTGTTGTTAGTAATGCTTGGTGAACTGTGAATAGGCCGAACACAAATTTTGAAAATAGTATGATTAAACATAAAAGCTACGTTTCCGCTCATCTGGTTTATTACATGATATAGGACATACTGATGGATAATTTCACAGGGTTCCATGAGCAAGGTAACCATTCGCGCAGGGTTCCACTCCAGCAAAAAGGTTGAAAAACACTGAACTAAGCTATAAAGAAAAGTTATTCATGTTTCACTCTCTGTCTTCCTTGTGATCCTACTCAGGATTAAGAAGGTTTCAAAAATGGACTACACGTGCTGTTTTCTATTTCAGAATGATTAGTCCCATCTGATCTTAGTGATAAAAAAAACATCATTATTACAAAAGCTTCACTACCTGGGGATCTCCAAAACCCTCAGCATTAATACACTGCTCTACTCCATTCTAAAAAAGTAATGCAGGAAATTATATTTTCTCTTTTCCCCGTTGTCATTACCCTGTTTATGTGCTATGCTGTTGACTGCAGTAAGTGCCCCAAATGTAATTGTTTGAATGTTTTGAAAAAGATTATTACTTACTTTGGAGCAGTTTATGCCCCACATCAACATGTTTATCTTTATAGGGCGCTCTACATGGACGTCTGGCAGAAAGTGCTACAGAGTTCACTAAACTTACAGTACATAAAAGTATTAAAATTAAAAAATATAAAAATGTTGGTGGCAACTGAGAAGAAACGAATGCCCCAGGACGAAATGACAATACCTATCTTTAAAATCATAATATATAACATAGCATTTTCACACTTTGGTCCCCTGACTAGCCCAACCTTTAAAAGGTGATCGCGACAAAAAAAAAAAAAAAACACACGCAAACACATTCGATTTGCTCAGGAAGAAATGCGAGAAGAATTAGCATATACTTTGGTCAAAGTCATTTGTTTCTAGTTCAGCTGGATTAGTTACTTACTTTTCATCCAGGAGTTTTACACTGTTGGCTTCACTTCTATTCGCCTCAGTCAACCACAATCGCAATACTCTAAGAAAGCACAGTAACCTGTGCGTTGTATAAAACATACAAACGTTACAATTTCACAGAATGAGAGCCAAGATCCCCAAACCCTCGGACCCTTTACGGTGGACACGTATTGTTCAGATGTATCTCTTTTTTATTTGCCCAGATGTTACGAGTAAAAAAAAGGACTTTACCATACCATTTTTATTTGTTAAGCGCTTAAAAACACAGCATTACAACTGACCGAAGCGCTGTACAGTTAAAACAAGCAAGACTAAAAGCAAAATATTAAAAACAAACATTAAGAGAGAACTAAAACAGAGACACTAAAAAAACAGGTCAGGGGACCCAATAAAACAGAGAAATAGCAAAAAGCAAGTGGAAATAAGACAGGTTAAGAATTAAAAGCCAATGTGAAGAAGTGCGTTTTTAGGTGTGATTTGAATGTGGTGAAAAATAAACGTCAGAGTGAGGTGAAGTGACCTAATGAGCGGTACGAGATACATATGACGTTCACAGTCGAGAGTTTTAATGCTCTGTGTTGTCAGTCTCATCCGAAAGCAATTAAAGAAAACATGCTAATGAAAAATACTGCATAGTACTAACACAAACAGCAGGTAAAAGTCATTGCAAACTACCCCAACTGCCGGTCCCTACTTCGTACTTACCACCACATGGGCTCCGTTTAACTTAAGCGGCTTGGGGCTAATGAGTGGAGATACCATGTATAAGAGCAGCACGAAAGCCACAATGAAGGCGGCCACGACGAGCAGCATCGCTAAAGGCACCAACAGCCACCAGGAGTGCAATAAATGGGAGAGCCAACCAGAGACCGTAAAACTCAGAACTTCGTCCTGCAGTAGCTGCAAAGGCCAAAGCCAGGAGGTGGACATGAAGAAGCTAAGCACACTACAGCAGCACTATCTGTAAACTCGGATGGGAGTTTCCAAATGCAATCTACAGTTTCGCAAGATGTCAATAGCATTCGAGCGAGGCCCCAGGAAGCAAAACACAAAAAAGTCATTGAGGAGCAACAAACGGCGATGCGCAATGGCGCATGGGAATTGTAGTTCTAGAGGTCCATTGACTTTTTAAAGCGACTCGATTGTTCAACTACGTTTCCCAGAATTCTGTAAGGAAAGGAAATACGCTTTCTCCACCGGAAGGCAAAACCATTCATATTACTAGTTCCGGAGCGCGCAGAAATCCCGGACAAACTAAATTGCTTACTATTGGAGTTAATAGACGCGTTGATGTCTTTGTTTATAATTTTCCTAATCATAACAAAAATGTATCTATTTATTTCAGCATCAATAATTAGCTAATATATGAGCTGTATGCTACAATTGCTAATATGCTAGGTAGAAAAAGAGAAGCAAGTTAAATTAAAATATTGCACTAGCGATGGACAAGTCACATCAGCCAGGGACACATCACCAAAAGAACGAGCTGGTGTTACATCACCTATAAAAACGGCAACTCCGTACAGTCGCATGTGCATTTTCCAACTAGTGTGTCAAAAGGCAAGCAGTTCTTTTAAGGATTGAAATCCACTTCAAAGAGCTGTGTAAATAAAGAGTGGAGAATCCATCCGTTGTGGTGCTACAACAACGTTTATTTATATAGCACATTTTTATACAAAAAGTAGCTCAAAGTGCTTTACATAATGAAGAAAAGAAAAATAAAAGACAAAATAAATTAAAATAAGGCAACATTAGTTAACATAGAAAAGGAGTAAGGTCCGATGGCCAGGGTGGACAGAAAAAACAAAAAAAAAAAACTCCAGAAAGCTGGAGAAAAAAATAAAATCTGTAGGGGTTCCAGGCCACGAGACCGCCCCAGTCCCCTCTGGGCATTCTACCTAACATAAATGAAATAGTCCTCTTTGTAGTTAGGGTGCTAGGCCCCGACGCTACATTGGTGTCAGAAGCGGGACATAGAGCTGGGGAAAAGTGTGGCAGATCGAGGTGCCACTGACCCCAAGTGAGCTGTGAGAAGCAGGGCCAGTGGTAAAAATGCGCAGGCAAAGGACGAGGCAGGTATTGTGAAGGGTATTGGAGGGAGAGTCTCAAAGCTGAGATCCAGACGTGGAACGCGGTTTGCAGCTCCGGTTCAGTAAAGGAAAACAGCAAAGAGATCAGAATGTCTGCATCTCCACACAAGGAGGTTTGCCTAATTGCCTACAGCAGACCAGCGTTTAACATCTCTGTTGCACCGCATGACGGCACAGCACGCAATATCTCTACCGTGCCATCTGACAACCCAGCCCTCCCGATCCCTGCTGATGTGCCCTTAACACCGGCTGCATGATTGAAGTGGGAGAGAAGACCATCCCGCTGTTTTGACAAATTTGTGCGCCATTGCAAGAAGTTGGAAGTGGTCGCTGGGTGCACCAACTTTGAAGGGAGGGCTATACAACAGTGCTGGACAGGTTACATCAGTCAGAGATGAATCACCAAAAGAATGATCTGGCATAACATCAGCTATAGCAGAGAGATAGAGGTTGGAAGTGTGTGCGTTACTGCACCTACTACACGACAAACCATCTAGATTGGGACCTGCAAACAGTGGCTGGAGTGCCAATCCTGCAACCAACCCCCAAATTTTCCTTGTAAGTTGGAGGACCTGCTTGCATGGCTGGATGCAGGTTACCGCCATACCTAGGATGAAGCAATTACAAGTGAAGGACCTTGCTCAAGAGCCCAACAGAGGAGCGCCTATAAAAAATGGCAACTCTGCACAGTCGCACGTGCATTTTCCAACTAGTGCAGCAAAAGGCAAGCAGTCCTTTTAAGGATAGCAAGCCACCTCAAAAAGCCATGTAAAGAACAGAGAATCCATCCATTACTGTGCTTGGCCTCAACATTGCAATACAGTACCATAAGTTCAAGTGAGAAGTGCCAATGTGTCCGGTGATATTTGCCATTTATGGACATTTTTATCATCCATATTTAATGTATACATACATTTTTAGCTTTTATTATTTTTGTTTCTAGTTGTTCTTTCAATAATCTTTTCATTTCCTGAGTTTGCAATTTCTGCTATAGGCTTAATTGCTGACATCTATCCAGGTTTGGATGACATTGCAGGCCACAGCACATTCATGCATACACACTCCAGCTATATGGGGTAAATTTAGTGTCCAATACACTTTTCATGTACACTTCTGAGATATGTGAGAAGGCAGAAGTACACAGAAGAAAAACGCCAGGACACAGAGAGAAATAGTCCAATAACTTTGAAATCAAAATATAATTTTTGGAGCTATGAGAAGCTACCTTCGCACATTAACTGAAATGTAAGTGTTACCATGTGGTACTGCATGGCTGTCTTAACAGCATCATCGGTTGCCAGGCAAAGTAGTGCGCTGGGGCCCCTGTTTTGGTAGCAAAATAGAAACATACATAGGCATCAGAAACATCGTTGGCCCCTATGCTGCATGGCCCCCCGGCCACTGCCTATTGTGTCCATACGTTAAGATGGCCCTGGGTATTGGTGAGCACCTTGGGTTGGTTTCAGTGTTGTCTAAGCTGGGGATGATCCAGTGCTGATCCTTGTTGATGTGTTATTAGTACAGCGTTACGGTAACAAGACCAACTGCTGGGTTTAGCACCGTGGCAGTATGCCTCTGAAGAGACCGTCCAAGAGCAAGTGCAGGTGAAGTGGGCTTCTTAGAGTCAGAGAGGGGAACAAAGTTGCATACTAACTAGGACCACCTGGTGAGCAGGATTAACAGACTTAGTACGGTGGGTGATGCTACAAAATATATTCAGCTACAAGAAAGTATATTATGGATATGAAAAAGTATTTTTATGAAGTTAAAAATTTCGAAAATTAGTCTTCTTACCATAAATACGTACTAAGACCAGATCAACACGGAATCATCCTGAGCTCATAGCACACTGCAACTGACCCAAACTGGTTAGGAGTTTGTGAACTGTCAAGAGTGTAAGAAATACTGTGTAACTATGAATCAGTTTGTTGTATGGATATATTACATTGGGTCATTTCCAATATATTGTTGAGGACCCGATCGGCTGGACCAGGCCAAGGGGGACTCCCACATAACACCTGGCTATTGTAGATAGATGGCCATTTCCTGGGGTTAGCACTGAACTGCATGTCTGCTTGGGGGGGGGGGGGGTTGCCAACCAGAATCCTGAACTGTTTCATCATGTGGTGGGTGCAGCCATGTGCTGTATCAGTGCATACTCCCCATCCTGACCTGGGGCCTCATGTATAAACGGTGCGTATGCACCAAAAATGTTGCGTACGCCCGTTTCCATGCTCACATCATGATGTATAAAAACTAAACTTGGTGTAAAGCCACGCACATTCTCACACCATCCTTAACCTGTGCATGTGCAAGTTTTTCGGCATGGTTTTGCAAACTGGCAACACCCAGCGTCAAAGCATGCTATTGTTCCTGTGTGGTTTCCCTTTATTTTTTAGATTCACATCCCAGACACAGCTCTATCTAATAAACTAATAAGCGATATGCAGTTAATTTCAGTGTAAGGCATCTGATTGTAATCAACCCTGTAACAATATAATGGTGCACGGAATTGCCAAACTATTTCAAATACTATGCCTGCTTTTAGCGTTGTTAATCTCGTTGCACTACTCAGAGTATTTTAACCCACTTCATCTGAGTGTGGAATCACAGCTTCACAGCAGCTGATCGGAAAGAGGATTATCAGGATACAGCATCTAGCACACGCTGCCTAAGCATGCGCACAGTCTATTTGAACTTTTTCCATACAGCAAATGCTTCAGAGCCTTTCCTGTCAGGACCTGGCTGTTCAGAAGTAGTTTCATCAAGCTCTAAACGCACTCAGTCAGTCCATCAAGTGCTCCCGGTAGAAATGTTTGTACTTATAAGTTCAATTCCCTCATTTTAAACTTGCACTACAGTTGTAATATTGTACAACCAGAGCCACTTATTGTTTCATTTTTTTATCATATTATTATTGTTGTTGTTGTTATTTTATCATTTTATAGGAAAATAAGTTTATGGAGGATTTGCATATTGAATCTCATTGTACCATACAATAGAGAGAGGTTAGGAGCATGCGCTGATATACTGCATTGTCACATCCACCACATGACAAACCATCTCAGGATCCCAGATTAGGACTCGAGGTGCAGCCATGCAACGGGTGACACGTCAGCACCACACTATTTCAGATGGACCCAGTGACAATAAAGGAATTCAATTCAATTCAATAGAAGAGAGCGCATATTTACAGATGATGACAACTGGCTTCTAAATCAATTTAGATTTCCAAGCACTATCTTCTTGAAGTTCTTGATATCATTTTTAAGATGAAAATGCAGTAAAGTATATATATTACATTATACAGATACATTTTTAACTTCATTGCGGTAGCAATGAGCTGGCACCCCCATTCAGGGATTGTTCCTGCCTCATGTTGTATGCTTGCTGGGACTCACGTGTCCCTGGATGGATGGATGGATAGATGGATGGAACAATTAAACATGTACTATGAAGATATTTCAGTGTTCCATAAATGTTTTGAAGAAGCGGCAATCTAAACTTAGATATGATTTTACATTTAAAGTACTTACTGTGTGGTAATTTATCAAAAAAAAAAAATTATGAATTTCCCCTTGGGATTAATAAAGTATCTATCTATCTATCTATCTATCTATCTATCTATCTATCTATCTATTCTATCTATCTATCTACTATCTATCTATCTAATTGGTTACTTGGAGAAAGAAAAGGAAAGGACAGAAATTGGGGGTTAGTATGTTTGAAAGACACAGTACTGCTGCAATAAATTATTTAATCGAGGGTTGTGCACGGTACACGCAAGCATCTTGCGGGAGGCAGGGACAATCTTTGGACGGGACGCCAGCACGTCGCTACCACTCTGCGCCACCATGCACTCATGTTTAATACATGCTTTAAATCCTATCATCCTGAAAATTATATCAAGTATACATCTTAGCATTTAAATTGTTCAGAGAGCTGAAATATCATGAAATGTAATGTATTCTGTGTCTTGTCAGTGTAAGAGAAAGGCTGTTTAAGAAGCACATAATTGATTCACACACAGAGTACAAAGAAGAACACATAGAATGAGAAGCATTTAACACGCTATTTTAGTTACGATGGGATTTGAGAAACTAGAAAATGAAACGATTTTACATTAAGTTTATAACATTCTGCTTTAATGACAAAATAAACTATGAGATTGAAGTGGACATTTTGACCTTTTTTTTAACTGTGTCCCTATTTTTTTTCTCTTCTCTGTACCCTAATACTCTTCCATATGACACTCAGACAGTGGGCAATGACACGCCTTTTTACAGCGACTTTGATACCTGACCACTTCTTTTTTATTTCGGTCAGTGTGCAACTTTCTGAAATTGAACTTTTGAGTATCTCCGTCACTCGATCAACTTCCTTTTGTTGTTTATACCACTGCTTAAACCAACAAATAGTATGTTTTTCCTTGCCTCCACTTGGTATTCGCTGAAATTCTTCTATTTTCCCCATGCTTCCAATACAGTCCAGCTGCAGTCAGGACAGTTTTGGGCCTCGGACAGATTAAGCGACCTGAGACATTCTGAGACCTGTAAGATGACACCCCTGTCAGCTGCATCTCTTTTGACTGCATCCACTTTCCACGCCCCCCACCCCATGTTAGCGGTACACTTGTGTGCTAAATATACTATTATAATAATGGTGGCAAACTGAATGTGTGTGCAAAAAATATTCATCATAAATAAAAAGTTTCACCAGGATAAACTGTCGTGCTAATGTAATAAACATCTCTTCGTACTTGCTGCAAGGTCACTTGCCATCCTCAATGGGTACGCAAAGCCGCTCAGCTAACAGAGAAGGTCTTAGCTGGACGGCTCAAACGACTACAGTAATCCCTCGCTATATCGCGCTTCGACTTTCGTCGGCTTCACTCTATCGCGGATTTTATATGTAAGCATATTTAAATATATATCACGGATTTTTGCTGGTTTGCGGATTTCTGCGGACAATGGGTCTTTTAATTTCTGGTACATGCTTCCTCAGTTGGTTTGCCCAGTTGATTTCATACAAGGGACGCTATTGGCAGATGCTGAGAAGCTACCCAACCAGAGCGCGTATTACGTATTAAATATATTGTGAGCACGGGGGCTGTTCGAACCCCTAGAGGATACGGCCGCTCCTCAAAAAACGCTGAAAGGTTACCTTCACATTGCTCCCTTCCCTTGCTGGGCTTACATGTGGCTGCTTTGTCAAGCGATATGCTTCCCGCACGGTGCTTCGCATACTTAAAAGATCAAACAGCACGTATTGATTTTTGATTGTTTGCTTTTCTCTCTCTCTCTCTCACTCTGACATTCTCTGCTCCTGACGGAGGGGGTGTGAGCAGGGGGCTGTTCGCACCCCTAGACGATACGGATGCTCGTCTAAAAATGCTGAAAGACTACCTTCACATTGCTCCCTTCCTTGCAGCTGCTTTGTCCGGCGGTGCTTCGCATACTTAAAAGCCAAACAGCTCTATTGATTTTTGATTGTTTGCTTTTTTCTCTCTCTCTCTGACATTATCTGCTCCTGACGCGCACTCCTTTGAAGAGGAAGATATGTTTGCATTCTTTTAATTGTGAGACGGAACTGTCATCTCTGTCTTGTCATGGAGCAGAGTTTAAACTTTTGAAAAAGAGACAAATGTTTGTTTGCAGTGTTTGAATAAAGTTCCTGTCTCTCTACAACCTCCTGTGTTTCTGTGCAAATCTGTGACCCAATCATGACAATATAAAAATAACAATTTAAACATAAAGTTTCTACTTAACCGGATTTTCACCTTTCGCAGGGGGTTCTGGAACACAACCCCTGCGATCAAGGAGGGATTACTGTACACCTCTTCGTGCTTCTGAGGCGGAGTGTGTCATTCCTATGGAGAATAAACTCTGCCACAATTAATTCAGCATTAATATAAATATTAAAATTTTGTACACCAATAATATAGTACTAATGATATAACACACAGAGGACCACAAAGACAGTACTCTAAAGAGCTCCTAAACGTCCATCGTGTAGTATTGCATATTTTGACTATTTACACAAATTATATGATTTATTCGATTCAGAGTCTATAAGAATATGTCGTGTTAATCGTAGCTGAGTCCAGCATATAATTTATTCTTATTCCTTAGCATTTCCCATTTTTTTTATATGGGGTCAAACTTCTGATTACCAATGTAGATCCTTAGCCACAGAGCCACTACCGTTGATTGCAGCATATAACTAATGTATTAAAAAGTGCAGTCTCATGAATGAGACATGGAAATGCAGATATAAAATGTATACTATAAAATACAAAATGTTAAGATTTTTTGTTCAATTTGTTTCTAATATATGACACCAAAACATACTGCCTTCGGATGCAGAACTGAGAAACAATTGGTAGTTTAGAAGTTTAATAAATACTGAATCCAACATTTAAGTGCAGGAACCTGAATTGAAATTGTCATGATGGGGTGTGTAAAATAGGTATCAGTTGACCCAGCGAAACAGGGAATGGCTCCAGAAGGGGTATCAATTTATAGACCTTATAGCGTCTGAAGTGCTTGGATCTGTCTGAGGTCTTAAAACTGTCCTGACTGCAGCTGGACCACTTCTCCGTGCTTTTGCCATTGTCTTTTCACAGAACGCTAAACTTAAGGGCTATATATATTGATTTGCATATTAAGATATGTGAGATTCTGGGAGGAGTCAGGGTGGGGGTGGCAGGTGTGTACACGAGTGTTATTTTTCACGCTAACAGGGACTTATGTAGTAGAAGTGCATGGAAGTTGGCGTACGGACGGTTTTGTGCATCTGAATTTTTTTTGTGTGTAATGCACATTTCCACTGTTGTCTGTACGCCATTAGTGTGAATTCTATGTACAGTGTTATGCATGAGGCTTCGGACCTGTGAAATAATTTTAGAATTAACTACATAATTGCTTACTTCGGTGCTTTTTTGCCAGACTGTTCCAAATTACTGCATTAATTCTGTACTGTTACTTAAAAACAAGGAGCAGGGGTCATAACTGAAATGTATGTACATTTCCATTCATTTTAAAGAAAATTTGAAAATCCTCCTTTTGACGCAGACCTTGAACGGTTTCTGCGTTCCCTTTACAGAACATACTAATGGCTATACCTCCAATGTATACAAAAGATGTACCATTAAAGACACTAGCGATGGAAGGCACAGCATTTAGATACTAGCACACCCTAACTCCAATCCAATCAACCGTCTATTAGAAATGGATCCCCAGTCTTAGAATTTAAATCATGGTTTCAAAATTATTTTACCATAGCTTAGTCTTAATGTAGCTACAGTTGAGTTCACTTATAAGACTTTTAGGTCATTCTGATAATCACTTTGACCATATCTTAAGTCTTTTCCATCTTCATTGTCTTTGTCATGTGTTGGTGTTGTTCCTGTAGGTGTCTTTGCTACTTTGAACAAGGTATTCCTCTTGACCTTGACATTAATGTCACAAGAGACATACCTATTGTCAGTTCTTAACTATACTTCCTTGGGTACTATCCAACTTCATAGTAGCCCTAATTGGAAATGAAAACTCAGGGAAGAGGTGGACAGCCAATTTGCCTGAATCAGGTTGACTTTGACTTACATTTCTCTAAAGATCAAAGGTCCCCAGCAGTTTATTTTTTCCTCTGCAGTTGCCACTGAAATTAACTTTTAAACTAATATACTTTATTATTAGTTGTTAGAACCATAGTAATGTACTATACATATACACAAGCATCCACAGACAACATGTAACTGCTCCCTCATAGCTCTTTAAGCCTTGGATGTAAATTCCAGGCCAAACACTTTCTTTGTGCAGTTTCTACCTCCCTACGCCCTTTCCAGGCACTCTAGTTTCACCCCCCCACGTGCAAAAGATGGTTTTAGATTAACTGAGCCCTAAATTAGCCCCAATACATATAAGTGTGATTGATGTGCTCTGCCTGAAGTAGAGGGGCAGTAGGTGTTGGCTCCTTCTTTGTGTCACGTTCTTGTTGAGAAACTCTCCAATGACCAAGACCTGATAATGGAATAAAAAGGTAAAAAAAATTAGTGAAATGATGTACAATATATTACAATATAAGTTACAAAGCAAGATGCATTGCTATGAGGCTGTAATTTAAAGTATTCATTTAGCCCTCCGGTTTATTTCTCAGAGTCAACATTCAGGTGCAGTACTTCCATACATTTTTGAATATTCACTGATATAAAATGAAATGTACATATTTAGACAAACCAAATATTTTTGGAATGAAATATGTACAGACTTGAAATTATACAGGTTCAGAATTATAGAAGAAAAAAGTATGTCTCAAGTAATATATAAAGCCACCCTGTATTGGTGGTGAAATATGGTTGGTGCCTGTTTGTCCTGCCTCACCCAGTCCTCTATACTCCCCACCCAACAATCCAAGAACCACTCAAGAAACCCCTGATTTTAAAATTGGCCATGAAAGTTTAACATCTGGCT